>NC_069007.1:1453840-1462761 GCF_001194135.2 Octopus bimaculoides
TATATATATATATATATATATATTATTGTGATCTTTTACGTGTTTCACTCATTTGACTGCAGCCATGATGGAACACCGCCTTTAGTCGTACAAATCGATCCCAGGACTCATTCTTTCTAAGCCTGGTCCTTATTCTATTCGGATAATATAATTTTTCGCAGAACATTTTTGCTCTTCTTGCGAAGTAGAATTCCATTAAGAGTAACGGGTCAAATATGTTGGAGTTGTAACTGAATTTGGTGCAATTTTGGAAATAAGTGAAAATTTAAGAATGTATATGAGAAAACCAGATTAGGATTTTTAAAAATGTTATTCATGTTATAATTGTGGCCAGGGAGCATCAACTGAAAGTTGAGAACATGTGGAAAAAAATATCTACTTAAAACGTTGTATGGATGATTAATTTTAATCGGTGTGAAAAGCAAATTCAATGTTTTACAGTTTGTAGTCTGTCATATAATAACCTTGTATAACTTGACTTCTGTTAGAAACAGATTTCTTGATTTCCCCGCCTTCATTTGGTGGTGAACAGCGACTAAGTAAAATGGTAAATTTTTCTACTTTCCTCTCAACATGTGGCTGCTATGATGTTTCTACTGGGAATATATTTTTACGATCTTTCTTCAGTTACTTTTATATTTATTTATGTTTTTAACTGGAAATTTCTTTTAACAGGAATTTCTTTAATTATAGCTCATGTTCAGTATTTATAAGTCTTCACTGGTCTATTTGCATGTCGTAGACGATTCAAGCATGGTAGTTAAAGCGATATAACCTTACGTGAGTTTATATATAATTCGTTTAATTATACTTTCGCCTTTTATGTTTGTTAGTAAAGTTATTCGTTACGATACGTGTGATTTAGTGTATCTTATATCATTTCCATACATTTTAGGTGAAAATATTAGCTTAAATACATTTACTATATTTAAGGTTTACATTAAATATATATTGGCCAAAATTGATTTATTTCGATGTCGTGTTTTCTTAAGACGATTGAAGTCTCGTATTTAAAGCAATGCGGTATAACGTTATCTTCCATTTGGTTCGTTTTAATTATTCTTTACTGTTAGTTTTATATGGTTTCCTCTATATTTTATAGGTTTTTAGGTTTAAATGTTTATTGGTTTGTGTGCTTGTAATTCATCCATATGTTTACTCTTCTAAGTTGATTAGTGTTGGATTTATTCCACTTTATGTATTTACAACTGGTTTTGACTATGTTCAATAAATTGTGGTCAATAAGCTTAGTTCACGAGTTCGTTTTAATGGTTCTTGTTTTTACGTTCTATAATTCTTGTGGTGTTCATGTCAGTTTTAATGAGATTCATCTCTATTCTACATTTTATGTTAAAGTTATTATTATTTCTATTTCTGTCTGTAACGATAAGCAGGTGTAGACAAGATAGAAATATTGCCCTAAAATGTTGTACCTGCTCCTTGTCTATTTATTTTAGGACAGCGTCTATGGCTTTAATGCTATTAACACCACGAGATTAAGAGGTAAGCCCAGTACCAAAACCATCGTAATTTCTACGTGGCAGCAGAAAATGGTACATGTAGCTTTCAGATAAATTCTCTACGGAGGTGGGCGGAAAATTCATAGACTGGATATGAGCATTATTTACATTATTTACATTTTACAGATATTTATTCTGATCTTGTTTGTTGTCAACACAATGTTTCTGCTGATATACCCTCCAGCCATCGTCAGGTGTATTGAGGAAGGCTGGAGGGTATATCAGCCGAAACGTTGTGTTAACAACAAACAAGATGAGGATAAATATCCGTCAAATGTAAATAATGTAAATAACGTACATAATGCATTATCTCTTAAATATAGAACTCTACTGGCTATGAAGCAATGATGTTGGGGCGGTGGAATATTGTGTGTATTAATTCTAGATATGTAGAGAGAGAGAGAGAGAGAGACAGACAGACAGACAGACAGACAGACACATAAACAGACAGACAGACAGGCAGACAGACACAGGTACAGAAGATAGATAGATAGATAGATAGATAGAAAGATAGATATTTCTTTTCCGTCAATATAAGTATCTGTGTGTGTGTGTCCGTCTAAGTTCATGTGTGTGTGTGTATGTGTGTGTGTGTGTGTGTGTGTGTGTGTGTGTGTGTGTGTGTGAATGTGCAAAGCATAAGCATGTGGATATAAACTAATGGTATATGCTCATATTATGTATAAGTGTACATGTATATATACATATATACATACACACACACATTTATATATATATATATATATATACATACATACACTCATACACATACATATATCCACACGCATACACATGTGTAAGTATGTAAGTAATAACGATGACAAAGATATCGATAATGATAAGATAATAATAATAATAATAATGGTGACAATGATGATGATGATGGTGACGATAATCGCATAAAACAGTTCTCTAGAGACGTTAAGCTCTACGGTGTATACGCGTGACTTTTGTATATCTTTGAGATCTTTTCAAATGCCGCTGGACCACAATGCGCTACGATAATAATCTAATCGCAAAAAGCTCGGGAAAAATTATAGGTTAACGGAAAAGATATCACCAATGGATTTCACCTATATTCTCAGGAATCACGTTTTTGTATTTATTGTCGTAAAATGTATCCACGCTGAGTGCTTTTCGCAAATATTGTTAGCATCACCCTAACATATATATATATATATATATATGGGAGAATATACAAAAAATAACAACAGACGAGGACAGGTGGTGTAAATAACAAAAGTATATATTAGTATGACGCTCATATATATATATATATATATATATGTGTGTGTGTAGCGTGGTAAAGCCACGTGTATTTTCCTTTCAATATTTGAGGAAGGTGAGCTGGCAGAATCGTTAGCACGCCGGACGAAATGCTTAGCGGTATTTCGTCTGCCGTTACGTTCTGAGTTCAAGTTGAGCTCGACTTTACGTAAGCATTTCGTCCGGCGTGTTAACGTTTCGGCCAGTACGCCGCCTTAGTTGTACCTAAATAATGATATTCTATCGATACAACACAAAAGCTTCTTTGAAATCAATGTTATATTATTTGATATATTTAAATATTTGCTTAATCTTAGAATCAACTAACGTTCCACATTTAATACTAGCTATTTAATTATTCTTTCCTTCTCTAGGCACAAGGCCGCAAACGGTACTTAATTTATCAACCCCGAAATAATGAAAGGCAATGTCGACCTCGGCGGAATTTGAACTCAGAACGTAGCAGCAGACGAAATACCGCAAAGCATTTCGCCCGGCGTGCTAACATTTCTGCCAGGTCCCAACATTAGCGGTACCTAAATAACGATATTGCATCGATACAACACAAAAGCTTCTTTTAAATCAAAGTTTCCTTATTTGATATATTTAAATGTTTGTTTAATCTTAGACTCAACTAACATTCCACTGTTAATACTAGTTATTTAATTATTGAAACTCTAACTAACTATTTCCTTTTAAACCAATTTATTAAGCTTCATTAATTGTTTCAGTTTTCAATGTAGTTAACTTTATTACATATTCTATTTCTAATTGAACAAGTTTAGATTCCAAACAACTCATGCAGACACGACAAACTATTGTTTTATTTCATTTTCGATTTATTTTAATCCAATTTAATTTCGTCCTGTAATTATTTGTAGGAATTTATATCGCAATATATTCACTTTGTAAACCTACTTAATTTGCCAACATATTTTTTGTTCATCCAAACATATTTAATTAGTACATTTCTGGTACATCTACCAACATTTGCTCAATGATGATATATCATTTAAGGAAAAATATACATAATAAATGTTGCAAGTTATTATTACTTAAAATGTGACTTTTATACTAAATTCTTGGTTAAATTACGAATCAGATTCATTTACAGAAAAATCAAGAGCCATCACCAAACTCTATCTTCGTCGTCGCTCTCATCATCGTATTTCACCGACTTTTCTATTAATGTTGTATATATTATTCAGTCTCTCACACGCATTAATGTTTGTTTGTTTTTTTATGTTATAATAATAGAGATTTACATTAAATTAACGGAGTGTTCAGTATAATGCTCAACGATGATAAGAAGAAGAAGAAGAAGAATGATGATAACAATGATACTAATAATAATAATAATAATAAGAAGAAGAAGAAGAATGACAATAAGAAGAATGATAACAACAATAAGAAGGATAATAATATTAAGAAGATGAAGAATAACAAAAGCAACAACAACGACAACAACAATAATAATAATTTCTACTGAAGGAAGAAGGGCTTGAAATTTTGGGGGAAAGAACTAGTCAATTACATCGACCCCAGTGTTTCACTGGTACTTAATTTATCGACCCCAAAAGAATGAAAAGTAAAGTCGACCTCGGCGGACTCGAACTCAGGAGGTAAAGGCAGAAGAAATGCCGTTAATTCATTCGGCCGGCGTGCTAACGATTCTGCCAGCACACTGCCTTTATAATAATAATAATAAAGATAATAATGATGATGATGATGATGATAATGATAAGAAGAAGAAGAAGAGGAGCAATAATAATAACAACAGCAAAAACAAAAACACTATATATATATATATATATATATATATATATAAACGTGTGCTGGTGTGTGTATATGTCTAGTTGAAACTTTACAAACAAAAACACACAAATTAATAGAGTCGTAATTAAATTGTGAATGAAATATCTGTAAAGATAGAGATTCATTTAATACATATCAAAAACATTCGAAATCTAAAAGTGACTCGATATCTTCATTGTAAGAGTTTTAATCAAATAATGTTAAATCTAGATTCAAATCTTCAGAAATAGCATTAATTTCAAAGAGTAAATAATTGAAAATGCCAAAGCGAGAGAACATGTGATAATTCTTCTATTGTATTTTTGGGCGGTTCCGAAATCCAAGATAACTGACATAATTAGTAGAGATAACCATGTATGAAGGAAGCAATCTAATCCACTGCATTGTTCCAAAATCTGTGGTCTTGAGTCAGTCTTAGCAATCAATATTGTTCATCTGATTCTCCTTATTTCAGTTGTGTGTTTTGCAGCGAGCTGACAGAATCGATAGCATACTAAGAGAAATGCTTCGCGGCACATGTGCCAGGATTATAAACCGAAACCGTTCATCTGATTCTCCTTATCTCACTAGGTTCAACGCAGCGAGCTGAGAGAACCGTTAACACGCAGAGGCAAATTCTCAGCGGTATTTTATCCATCTTTGTGTAGAGTGTTCAAATTCCACCGTGGTCGACTGCACATTTCAATTTTGCAGAGTCGACAAGAAAACAGGGTCAATATAATCGATTTACCCCTCCCACACAATTCCAGCCAGTGTGCCTATATCGAAAAGGGTTACTTCAGTAGAGTTAGTTTCGTTGTGTGCTATCTCTACAAAAGTAGGATCTTCTCCCCATGCCTTGTAAACTAGTAGTGTTTTAGTTATATTTATAGTTTTATCTTTACGTTTTATTTGCTTCAGTCTTTGAGGCAACGCCTTGAATAAATAGTTAAATCAAACAAACCGATCCTAGTATTGATGCCTTTCTTTTTATTTTTCGGACTAATGTTAATTCTATCGCAAGTTTATGCCAAATCAATCAGATAGGGAGATGTTAAGAAACCATATATATATATATATATATATATATATATATATATATATAATATCGAACGGGAATAGAAATATTAGAAATTTCTACTACTAGTGGCCTAGCGTGTACACATTTAGTCCAATGACCATATGATACTCATAAATATAAATAGAGTGTATATTTAAACACATAACAGGTATCCTTCATAGGATTCCCTTACACTATTAGAGGTAAAATTTCGAAAGCAGTGAAATGAAAATAAAAATAAAAACATTTACCATCTAGTTGGTAGATACTTTTATTTCCATTTCATTCCTTTCGAAATGTTATTCCTAATAATGTTTGTGGAACTTACCTGTTCTTTCTAGTGTGAGGGAATCCTATGATAGATACCTCTTATGTGTTTAAATATATATATGTGTGTGTGTGTGTGTGTGTGTGTGTGTGTGTGTTTGTCCCGCACCATCGCTTGGCAACCAATGTCAGTGTGTTTACTTCCCCGTAATCTAGCGGTTTGGCAAAAGAAGCCGATAGAATAAGTACCAGCCTTAGAAAGAATACGTCATCAGGTCGATTTTTTTTCAACTAAAAGGCGGTGCTCCAGTATGACTGCAGTCAAAATGACTGAAACAAATAAAAAAATAAAAGCATATATACCTACAATCAAACATACATCACACATTATTTCGAGAATTTTAGAAAAAAAAATAGAAACCTGAACAATAACAATGAGCTGTTGATACGAATTTTACTTTTGACACGATTGCCGATCGATATCCACAAAATACATATAAGTTATATTTCTGTGAAATATGAAGTTTATATTTGCAATTCGTGACTGACGGATCCGTTGACATATCTGCTTAAATTATATTTGAACTGTAAGTTCCATTATTTGCTTCCGGCAAAAGAAAGAAGATTGTGCCATTGAAATGCACTCAGTCACCACAAACAGAATTGTCTATGTCTATTGGTATAATACGTTTTGTTTTAGTAAGTATGCCTCGAGTTGTTTATGATTCAGCTACTCTCATAACATTATATATGTACATATACGTGTGTGTGTGTGTGTGTGTGTGTGTGTGTAAAAATATATATGTATATATATACTGTATATATATGTGAAAATGTCTATATATACGTGTGTGTGTGTGTGTGTGTGTGTGAACATGTATATAGGTGTATATGTGTGTGTGTGTGTGTGTATGAAAAAATGTAAATATAAATTTCATTTCCCACAGGGGGCTAAACATAGAGGGGACAAACAAGGACAGGTAGGGGAATTAAGTCGATTACATCGACCTCAGTGATTAACTGGTACTTATTTAAGCGACCCCGAAAGGATGAAAGGCAAAGTCGGAATTCGAACTCAGAATGTAACAGCAGACGAAATACCTAAATGCCATATTTAAATGGGCTGAAGAAAGCAACATTCAATTTAATGTACGTTTAATTCCGAGCCCTCTGCTACAAGCTAATTGCTGCTCACAAGCTGCAACAACGATACCTTGGACCAAAAGGAGCAGGAATCCCAGATTCGCTTACAGTGCGTGATCTGGAGAATGATATGAGCAACATCCCTCGTTTCACGTACATATCACCCATCTAGGGTGAGGATTACGTACTGCAGTAGTTCGGAATCCAAGGGCCTGCAGCTATTTAATGCTTTGCCAATAAATTTCAGGTAGGTGTTTTCAATAAACAACTTGATCTCCTGCAGTCCAAGTACACAGATGAACCTATATCAAGGTAAGAAACTGAAGAAGCTGTTAGCGGTGATCCAGCATGGCCACAGCCTTAGCACAGAAACGTATAAAGTAAATATGTAGATATACATATATATATATACATGTATGTGCGTTGTATGTGTGTGTGTGTGTTTGCGTGCGTATACCTGCAAATTTCCATTTCGCCACGAGAGATATTTCTAACCATTCTCGAGGTACGTTGC
The DNA here is from genome assembly GCF_001194135.2 of Octopus bimaculoides. Classification (NCBI taxonomy): domain Eukaryota; kingdom Metazoa; phylum Mollusca; class Cephalopoda; order Octopoda; family Octopodidae; genus Octopus; species Octopus bimaculoides. Next base: position 1,461,405 of record NC_069007.1, read on the forward strand.
TCATATCATTCTGGAGGACGATTCAAACAAGATGAATTATGATGAATAATGATTTATTATTAGTCAAATACAGATACAAAACAGTTGCTAATTTTTGCTTTTTTAACATACCTTCATTTTGGGATGGTATGTGATATCTTTATTTTGTGGTATCAGTCAAATTTAGACCAACCATCCTGTTTCTCCCTCAGATTATATGGGGTCAGGGGTGAAATCATGCCTCGCAGAAGGTATATATTTTGGTGTCAACTTTTAGGCAAAGGGAATTGGTCTTCCATCATAATATGATGAATATCAATACTAGAGAAAAACTGGAAACAGTAAAACCAACTAGAGTTTCACCACTGATATGAGAAGTATATAAGCTTCGAGTTATTGTAAATGTGCCTTCATATTAAACAGTATCGCTGGTTGAGGTTACCAGTCGTTTGTCCTCTTACCAAATTCATAATTCGTTAGGTTTTGGCTTAAGTTACTGAGACAATTTTTGTAAACCTGCCTTCTGATAGACGAGGAAGTTAATACTTCCCATAAACTTCGATTAGATAACTAAATAGTTCGCCTGCAATGAAGAGACTGGTTACGCAAAAATAACATAACATATTGGATTTATGCAATATTTATCACATATAGCGAGGATGGTCAATTTCGTCGCATGTAGTTTGGTGCAAAAATCGATAGAATCTCATATAAAATACAGAATAAATGTATGATTAATAAATATACGAACAAATAATCACATAGACGGACCTTAATGAAGTTTAAATGTAGTTTGATCAAAACTACTTTTGCAGTTTAAATACCTAGCGATCGAATCGATATATACAATCTGTCACTATCTCTTTACGACCGATAAGTACAAGACAATTACACGGGGCACCTTTGAGAAAGAGTGAAATGGTATATATACACACATACATGCATGCATATATATGTGTATGTATGTCTGTATGTGTTTTTGTGTATACATTTGTATATATATAAATATTTATACATACATATATATATATATATTTATGTATACACAAATATGTATCCATAGAAATACATGTATACGTATACATGTATATATATATGTATATATATATATATATATATACACGAACATAAATATATATATATATGTATACACATATGTATGAAAAACATCTGTACAAACATCAATATATATATACACACACATGTATTTATATATATATATATATATATATATATATATAGATATGCATACATATACCTATATGTGTATCTATCCATCGATTTCTTTCTCTTTCTCTGTGTGTTTGTGTATGTGTATATATATATATATATGCATGTATATCTATTTATCTCTCTAACTATATATATATATATATAT
>NC_069007.1:1463196-1466294 GCF_001194135.2 Octopus bimaculoides
ATATATATATATATATATATATATATATATATATATAGGTGTTCGTTATAAATGTATAAACGCTCAAGCACATGTATATAGTATACATAACATTATGTGTATATTTTCACATAGTCACATTGTCTGTTTGGTTGTTAGGTGAATAGTTATATAGATAGGTAAGGAAAGAGGAAGACAGGTTAATATAAGCTGTTCGTAGGTTTGCTTGCACTTATTCATATATTTATGATGGGTTATACCGTGTAAATATTACATTACTGGAGAATATAGTGTAGAATTATTTAGCTATATATTACTTACGAATCTTTCAGTGAAAAAAATCAGTTATTACGTGTAATCGTTCTATAGAAGTCATTTTTTTTCAGAAGCATTATCAGAGACGGAGAACGACGCACAATAACAGGCATGTGTTGCTAGCCAGAGTTTTGAAAGAGTGTTTTAGTTGTTAAGGTGCAAACTGATTCAGGTTTTTGGTTGAAGAGTTACTCTCAATATGCACATTCCTTTATTCCTCATAACAATTTTGGTGGCTTTAGCTGCTTAATCTTTATGTCGTGGCACTTCGTCGGTTACAACAACCAGGGTTCCAGTTGAGCACTCCACAGTCACGTGTACCCTTAACTTAGTTCTCGGGGGAATTCAGCGTGACACAGAGTGTGACGAAGCTGGCTCCTCTGAAATAGAGGTACGACAGAAACTGGAAGAAAGAGTGAGAGAAAGCTATGGTTCACCACTACCTCCTGCCGGAGCTTCGTGGAGCTTTAGGTGTTTTTGCTCAACAAATACTCACAACGCTCGGTCTGCAAATCGAAACTGCGATCCCACAATCTCGAGTACGCTGCCCTAACCACTGCGCCATTGCGCCTCCACAATAATTATGTAGGAGGAATACGAGTAAATATGCCGTCATATCAGAGGAATGGTGAGTGAAGTATATTTATCTTAGTTAATCTATTCCTTGTAGAGCTAGGAGTGCAAGCAGTTTAGTTTGGCATAATCCTGTATAACGCGTGATGTTTCACTCATGCGAGATATAATCCCGGCAGACGACCGAGCCTTGCGGCGGCAGCCTTTGTAGTTTTGAGGGAAACATTTGGGATGTTAGGTTCACACAATGGAGAAAAGCGAGGGCTTTAACATATTACCTGCCTTCTCCATGTATTCCACCGATATACCATTTAGAGGGAACAGTCTGTTTAGTGGATGTCTTAACTAGGAAATCTGGTATGGCTCTTAAGAAAGAAGTCAGAGATTTTCTGCCTTAGTCGTAAAATTAGTTACCAATGAAAGCGCCAGCTGATTTACAGACTTTACAGCCGTTTGCTTTCGTTATTTTTATAGCTTTTTGTTTGTTTTTATACACATCAGTAAATATAAAATTATGCATCCGGGGGAGGGGATATTAGGATATGCACGTATCTTAACATTGAATTTTTATTGAAAATTTCAAGCCAGTGTGTCGTGTATGTGAATTTAAAGACTGAAATCTCTTATGGAATAACGTGAATCGGGCTGCGAAACATGTGTACGCTATATACAAAAACAATGTAACCTTAAAGCGCATATGTATATATGCATGTATATATATATATATATATATATATATATATATATGTATGTGTATGTGCGTGCGCTTGTGAATTCATATATGTGTATATCTATAGATGTGTGTGTGTATTTCTACAAGTTCCTATTGTGTACATATATATATGTATGCATGTCTATAAATATATATATATATATATATATATATATATATATATAAACATATTTATATATGACATACACATATTCATATATAAACATACACATATTTATATACGTATATATATATATGTACACACACATACATACACACACACACACACAGAAACATACACACACACACACACACACATACGCACACTCATGGAAACATATTCACGCACACTGCCAAGGTAAGGGAAACGAGAGAAAACGATAGGAAGTTTGTGAAATACGCGTTAGGAATAGAAGGACAAAGAGATTTGAAGACGTCAAGATAAATGTATGCATGAGACGTTCACGATATGTTTCGCAAATGAATGCACACAAACAACATTCATTGAAATCTTTTCTTCTGTGAATATGAGAGTATATTGCGGATAACAGGTTCAATACAAGTCTTCCTATTGAAATTAATGCGTATACTCAATGTCTTTGAGACGCTATCTGCCTTCAGTCGTAGAAGTAGAGAAACTTTGGAGCACTTGTACGAATTCATAACTTTCTATTTGTCATGTGGTACACATATATTTATAAATATATTTGTGTGTGTGTGGGAGCGTGTATTATTACACAGACATACACACACACACACACTCAATTATATGTATATATTTAGATATTCATAAGTTATGTAGGTATAAGTTAGAGGTGTTTAAAATCTCTAAGGGATGGTTAAATTCAAAGGCGCCCCTAGTGATTATCTGTGTAGGTACAGTCCTTGGTAAAAGATATAAGGTAGCAGGTAATTCAGCAGGTAAACTGTAGTTTAAATTATATGCAAGAAGAAAAGGGAGGGAAAATAACAGTAAGAAATTGGTCGTTTGCGCTAGTAAGCCACTAGTTTAATTAATTACTACCACTTTTCTTTATTAATTAATTAAATTAATGGCTTGCTAGAGCAAACGACCAACTTCTTGTTATTTTTCCTCCATTTTCTTCTTGCATTTTTAGATGTTTATACGTATGTGGAGAACGTTTTCTCTGTTGCCGTAACAATGGTTAAAACACCATAATTTCCCAGTATTTTTCCTAGCTTTTCTTGCTCTTCAGCTGAATAGTACATGTCGAAAAGGTAGTAACTCTGTAGAGACTTCAAACTGTAGCTTTAACGAAAGCAGAGCCAACAACGTTGACTGAGTTGCGGTATTGGACTGCTACAGGAGGTAACACTGGGAATATATAGTGTTTTACGTCTCTTACCATAAGAGAGAACTTTTTGTCAACGGTAACTGCAGCTGATTTGATTTTAGAATTCAAAATGTGTCACGAAAATATTTCAATACCGTAAAGTTGGCATGTATGTATGTATGTATATATATATATATACATATATATATATATATATATATATA
>NC_069007.1:1467392-1468219 GCF_001194135.2 Octopus bimaculoides
ATATATATATATATAAATACACACACACACATATATGTATATACACGATGCGAGGTTAAATTGTCGCCATTCTAAATTTCGTGCACGTGCACCGTTTGATTTTAGATTTTGTCGACAACACAGAATAGTAGGGTCAGTTGGGCACCGTCTGTGAGAAAATAAAGCACTGTGACGCAATTCACCTCGACAGAATCTTGGCATTCGCGCCGAAAATTCCAATACGTACATTTCAGAGTGTTTGGGTGTCAATCTGAGGGCGATGAAGTAGATTTAAAAAGAGTTGGATGCGTCTAATGGTTATTAGGAAGGTGTTTAGATCGTCGACAGGTGACTGCGACGTTATGCCTCCATTTATCTTCCCACACGGCCTGAGACTCAACATGGAGGCCTACATCAAGTGCCTGGAGGAGGTAGTGCTCCCCTGAGTCAAGAAGGTGGCTGCTAGAACACCCGATGTCGGGCAACAGGATTCAAGACCATGTCACACAAGCAAGAAAAGCCAGTCATAGGCAGCCACATTATTTCTGCGACCACGTCAAACCTCACATCTGGCCACCTAAGTCCCCAGACTGCAATTTCCTCGATTATTATGAGCGAGGCGCAGTTGAGCCGGAGACCCCAAAATCACTTTGTAACATCAAATATGACCTGAAGGTAAGCGTTATGGCAGCATTCACCAATTTAAACCAGCAGACCGTCCAGAACGGTTGCAAAAACTTATATACGTATATTCATATATGCATGTATATATACATGTATATATATGTGTATGTGTATACACGTATACATGTACGTATTTATATATATATATATATATATATATATAT
>NC_069007.1:1469549-1473202 GCF_001194135.2 Octopus bimaculoides
TATATATATATATATATATATATATATATATATATATATATATATGCGTGTGTGTTTGTGTGCGTATGAATGCGAATCTAAATGATATATAATGATATATATGTATATATGTGTGTATACCTATGTAACGTGCATTTTTCATTGATACTATTATTATCATCATCTTTATTATTATCATCATTATTATTATGAATATCATTAGTTTTATTATCAGCACCATCACCACCATCATGATCACGAGTACCGTCTTTATTATTACAAACGAAGGAAATTAATTGACAAACAAACAAATAGACAAAACCGAAATACCTGTAATCAATACATTGGCAGATTTAGTGAAGCAGTGTAAAGATAAATTTGAAGCTGAGATATGGAATAGTCGCTGACGATCATCCGGGTAACTTTCCTTCTACAGACGCCATTTCGTTTCAGTTGTACGTGATCCGTTAGTGTCTTGTTTTACATGTTGATTTATCACTGATTGTCACGTAAGATTATATATAACAATGTAACTTAGTAAGGATTGAATGAATGCGTTTGTCTTTATCTTCCTTTGTATGGGTATATGTGTGTTTATGTGCGTTTAAGTGTGTGTGTGTGTATGTGAGTGAGTGATTCTCTGTATGGATGTTCGGAGCTTTGCATAGATTTTCTTGTTTCCACTTATGTATGTATCTATCTATCTACATATGATATACATTGTATATGTATATAATTTACAAATATACATACGCATACATACATGCATATACATATACATGTATATATATATATATATACATATATATATATATATATGAGCACACATATACATAGATGCGTTTACATGCTTATATATATATGTATGCATTTTATACACAAGTACATATACCCCATATATATATACATGCATATATCTGTATATATACCTGTATGTATGTATGTATATATATATATATATATATACGAGTATGCATATACTATTGCATTTCTGCTGGATTCTTTCAGTTGCTACATTCAGTTATGTCATGTCTTTGCATTTTCTGTAAAATAGATTCTTTTAACAATTCGAAATAAATTAATGTCAAGAGAAAAATTTGGTTTACATATCTGCAGAATTAACTGTTTCGCTGTTGAATGCGATCACAACATGTACTAAATACTGAACATACATGCAAATACATCTCAACAGCCTTACCCACACACACATACACACACCTGAACACACAAAAACATTAACATACATGTACGCATTTCTATGTTTATATAAGTGTGCATGTGGTACTTGTGTACGTGCGATATCTCTGTTTATATGTGTATCGATAGCACACATATACATATGGGTATATAGACATGTACATGTATAATTGAATAAAATTTGTTTAAAAGACTTGTAGTATGCTGTACAAAGCTCACCCACATGTATTGGTTACCCAATATCGCATGGTGGGAATATCCTGGTTACTGGATAGATATCTCGAATTCCGTACTTGTAGGTTTTATTTGAAGATATAATGCATTGTACATAGAGAAAATGGATCGAACATTCTTTGTTCCATTTCACTGCAATCGTATAATCACTTGCAGTAAACTGGAACAAAGTTTTCTGTTACACACACACAGAGTTTTCAATCAGTTTTCGCGCACACACACATGTATATGTGTACTCTAACATAGACACAAGCATATGCATGTACGGAAATACATGTATGTTCGGGTTTGCTAATCTATATATGTATACTCACGCACACATGTTTAACTGCTATGAGCAGCAGTATTGAGTAGCATCTTTAATAACTCATATCAAATATCCTTTTCTAAAGAGAATCTCAAGATTCTATTGAGCGCCATCATTGTTTCCTTTTCCTCTGTACATCTAAATCCGATGAAGTTCCTAATATGTCAATGACCTTTGTAGTCCCTCTGAAAGTGAGGAGATTGATCTTACAATTTATATGAGTTGAACTGTGCTGTGGAAACAACTTCAGGGAACAGAGATATTAATTTCTGTTTATATGGCACTTGTCATGATTGAAACTATTGTTCTACTGCATCCTAACTTCTTAAACTATATACCCTTGTTTATATTATTCTAGATACAAGCCTATTCCACTTACGTTTCTTAATCTGAAGAACGCATCACCCTTATATCCACGTCATGCTAACGCGTGTCAAAACAACGTAGAAGAACAATTATGCGGATGGACAGGTATTAAAATATGAAAGTCGGAACGTTAGTCGTTTAGAATAAGCTAACAGACATCCTTCATTTGGTATATAAGGATATACTTTACAACGTAGTGTTTATTTGAGAGAAAGACGACTAAACACGCTAAAATGAGGTTGCTTAGCCTTTCTTAAGCTATAATCACCAATATTAAGTTTCATCTGTTCTGAACAGAGTGAATATTGAAGATCTCCATTAGGTTCTATTCTCACATATACACCGTATGGCAAGTTAATCCAGCCCTTTATATTGCCAATCTACTTCGTTCAAGTTTTCCTTTCAAATATTTGCTATAAGTCGTCCCTTGTAGCTACACTCTTGATAATTTGTGTTCTTGTAATGTGACCAAAGTACAAACGACCAGTTTTTATTTGTTAGTCGTAGCACTTCCTTTTTGTTCAGTATCTTATGGATAGAATTTTGATCGTTATCCGTGTCTCAGCATGTCCAAGTTTCTCATTCCATCAAGTTACAACAAGTAACATGGAATATTTCAGAATTTCTATATACATTCTTATAGCTATATTCTTAATATTTTTTTACCAAGTGCCACGTTCTTCTCTAAATAGTAGGGTCCTGTTGATTCCACCTCAAAACAAACGCCAAACAGACATTAAGCAAATGCCGCTCAATCACCATATCAAGCGCTCTAGCTATTCAGTTAATCCACCAGCAAGTGCATTCATGTTTTTATATTTCAATCATAACGATTTATCGAATCTAGATTGATGGGAAGACATTGCTGGACATAGAGGTTTTTGGTCAGAGAATGCATTGAAACGGAACAATCGCCAATTCCCCACCTGAATCATATCTACGTAAACTACTCCAACACACAGTGCCAATGAAGAGTTTCCATCCTCTAAGTTCTACTGAAATGATAGAATAACTGCCACTTCTCTAAGACATCTACTTAAACGATCTCTAACCAGTACTTCAGCCGAAACATACTCGACTGCAAATGGTAGCTCAATCTTCCACAATTACACCGTAATATATTAGCAAAAGGACCATCGCAGTGCAGTATTTGCTATAGAGAATAAATAAAAATAGTCAGGACTACACAAATGTTTAAACAACGATATGATTCGTCAAGCCTGACCTTCTCCAAAGCTCAAACATCGACAAGGAGAATTCAACAGCCATTTTATAATTTTTCGTTACAACATACCACATTCATGTTTATATGGAAAGATGTATTAACATGTGTCTGTGGATGTGTGTATATACTCGTTTAGGAATATATATGGGTGTGTGTGTATGTATGTATGGATGTATAAATATATGTATGGATGTATGCATTGATGTATATGTGTATGTATGTATAGATATATATTTATATATACATACGTACATATATATGTATGTATGTATATATATATATATATACATATATATACATATATATACATATATATACATATATATACATATATATATATATATA
>NC_069007.1:1477264-1478799 GCF_001194135.2 Octopus bimaculoides
GTGTGTGTGTGTGTGTGTGTGTGTGTGTGTGTGTGTGTCCGTGTGTGTGTGTGTCCGTTTATATATATATATATATATATATATATATATATATACGCATTCATATTCACATATACGACTGTTTAATATCTTCCTACACTAAAATTCAATCAGAAAGGAGACACAGTGAGAATGAACCCAAAACCACGTGGCTTGAAAGGGAGTGTCTTACAGAAACAGCAACACCTGCGCATATACGTATGTTGAAATTAATCCGCACACATTGCAGCAAACAGAAGTAGATTCCTTTCGTGAATTACAACGCAATTGTAAATAAAATTACTTCATATATACTTACGTCTATAATTGCACAAGAAAGAAACTAGCGATATTATATTATTTGCAGATTGCTATCAGTAAGAGGAAGAAATTAATAATAATAATAATAATAATTACCCTCTCTGATGTTTTTTCTGTAATACTAAACTAGTAAATCAAAACCGTTTCTTTCAATCCTATTAAAGTTGGATCTTATTCTAAAAATGTATTCGGAATTACTTTTCGCTTATGTAGGGGTAACGCGATTACAATTTTTTTGTATTCTAATTTTTTCAGCGATTTGCCATGTTTCCCGATTATATTTAGCTTAAAATTCACTCGATATATTACAGAAATCCGCACGCCTTATCTAACATGTGCATTTTCCCAAATTTGCTTATATCTGGAATATTTGTAATCTTTCCTCATTTTTCCGACAATTTGTGAGATGGAAATAAAGATTTAGATTGCAAGTTATTTAACACTCAGCAAATATATCAACTAAAAACAAAACAAAATATGTGTAGGCGGTAGGCGCAGCCGCGACTGCGTCATCAGTGTTTCTAACTTCGAACTCACACCGATGTCTTTGGAAATTCTCCTCCACTATGACACCGGGTAAACCACTCCCTTGTGAGAGGATATGGTAGAAGGAAACTGAAAGAATCACATCGTGTAATATATATATATATATATATGAGGAAAAATCTCTTCATATATAATTAATAAAAAAAAAGGTGGCTTATTAGCAATTAGAATCTAAAGGGAAAATTTATAGATGTCGGAAAATTGACGGTGGGTACTGGCCAGCTCCGTTTATGCTAAAGTAAAAGTTAAATTAACTCCCAAACCGCAGATCACTAACTCAATGATTGACAAACGGAGGTAAGCCCCTATAATATTAAGGCGAATCGTGATTTCGAATCATGTTGTTGACGCCTTAGAACTCATCAGCGATTCCTCACGCCCATGGTTAAACTCAAATTCCTCTATCAATCATATAAGAAAGTCCGTTTAAATCCTATGCTAGCTTTCCAAACGGTGTAAGTATAAGCTAGTAATGAAAACGGTGGCTTATTATCAATTAATTGCTTATACCTACACCGTCTGGAATATCAGCATATGATATAAACGGTTTTTCCTCATATGGTTGATAATGGAAGTTGAGTAGATATATAGACGTGAATAGCGACTACGCACACACACACACACACATATATATATATATATACAAAAGG
>NC_069007.1:1478809-1479436 GCF_001194135.2 Octopus bimaculoides
TATATAACTACACACAGAGACATACATATATATATATATATATATAACTACATGTATATTCTTTAAGTACCAACACTCATACATATAAGCGTGGATATTTTTTCTCCCGATTTACTTAAGAGTTGGTTGATTTCATTTCATGTAAAGCTAAAAGCGTTGTGTTGGTATGTTTACACACAAAGTACAGGCAACCTTGTGGAGATTTCAACGTTTGGCAGGAATTACATGGAGCCAGTTTAGCAAGAATGACGTATTTGATATTCTCTTTGAATTCCTGACTACGCGCATGCCAATTATCCTCTTGTCGTTGAATCGCCATGCTACAAATTGAAGATGTTTCATTTTTATCTCATATAAGAGACACCTGCCGATCGCTCACCCCACCACTCCAACTACAGAAAAACCAGTACAAATATCCACCATACATAAAATTAAACATCTAATATATATAAATAATACGTGTAAAAATACGTTATATAGATATTAGATGTGTTAATATGATCTATGTTTTCTTTAGCCGATATACGCAATGATGGCATATCTCTGATATGCAGAATTTCATATCTGTGCTAATGGGCTCCTAGATATATATATATATATATATATATATATATATATAGAGAGAGA
>NC_069007.1:1480082-1492582 GCF_001194135.2 Octopus bimaculoides
ATATATATATATATATATATTTACATGTGTGCAGGTATTTCTATATAAATATGGACATACACATGCACATATACACACACACACAGACTTTGTGTGTGTGTGTGTGTGTGTGCGCGCGTGCGCGCGCGTGAATAACGATATACAGACAGAGTAACAAGTATATCTGAATACGCATAATTATATGCATATATTTATATTTGTGCATGCTTGTGTATACGTGTGTGTGTGTTCTGTGTGTGTGTGTGTGTGCGCTATAGGTCACATGGTAATGTTTCTGTGCTAGTGAATGATTGCAAACGTAAGCCTCCGCTCCGAAGTTACAATGAATGAAAAGGAGGAGAAGAAAAATGACGGGAAAGAAGACGAAGATGTATATGTGAGAAGGAAAATATGATAAAAGATAATAAATATATAAATAAATATGTAAATAAACTATCTTATGAATGGACTTTGGCGGTTTGGCTGATTGCTTTGCAGGCAGGTTTCTTTCGTCTCACATATTAAATTTCGCAGACTTAGAATAGTTTAAAAGTTGTCACCGAATAAACCAATTTCTTCGGAAACTACGTGTTTTGTGTGAACAGCTATATGCCTGGCAGCACACGAAGAAATGAAATCTTTATTTAGATGAAAGTGAACTACACAGTTCGAAAACCCTTCGAGATGTGAATAGCGATATTCGTTGCCTTGGAAATAGGCGACAGTAATTTATATGGAAATCATATCCGATGTAAGAAAAATCTAAATAATAATAATAATAAAATGATGCTAATAATAATAATGATAATTTCTCTCGAATGGAAATATATAAATATGTGTATATGTGCATGAAATATATATATGGATATATGTATACATGTAGATCCATACACACATTGTGTGTATGTGTGCGTGTGTATATATATATATATATATATATATATATATATATATGTATGTGTTTGTATATGTATGTGTGTAGGAGGGAGATATGTAGATTTCTATGCAATTCAACAGTTTCTTTGATATGAATAAGCAAATCTGCCATCTTATTAAAGGGACGCATTCAATGCGAAGTATGCAGCAATATTGTTATTATTAAAAAGTTACGCGGTGCCATATTTGCTGAGAATGAGAGTAAAATGTCCTTGCTACTTTTCAATTTTGTGTCAATACTATATGGCTTTAAATATTATTAATGCCTTGTTTTAATTACATTCAATTTTGCAAGGCAGAAGATGTTATGATATTAACAAGCGTAGGAAGATGGAAACAGAAATCACACTGTCATATCTTGCAGTAGGTTCTAAGGTCTCCTTAAGGTTTAAATTCTATTTTTTCTTGCTGGTTAATTTATCTCACTTCGAGGCATATCACGAGATACAACGTGCGGCAATTGTTTTCCATAAAATGATCTACATCGTACTGGATTTAGAAATGGATTAACTTTTACCAGGGTTCATCAATCCAGTTCAGGTGATTTGGCTGGATCAAATTAACCCTTCCATATCAGATGTCCGAATCGAGTGATGAGACATAAATGTTAATGTTACATGCATATATATATATATATATATATATATATATATATATATATATATATATATATATATATATATATACATATATACATACAATAAAGTGTATGCAAAGTACTGCTGTTCTAACCGCACGAAACATCGACTCCAGCAGGCTATACCACACACACTTGTGTCCTTATATTTTCGAGCAGGGGAGCTTAGCACCCACACTCAGCCCAAAGCAATATCTGTGGAGCACGATTACTGGGTTATTTCTTTTCTTCAGCACAAAATTACTGCCTGGCTGAGATGGCGCTGCCGAACTTCTGTTATAAACAATCTCTGATCTATTAAATAGAAACATTATTATTTCTAAATCTCTCAACGAGAGACATAGAGTAACAGTATTTTTAAGTAAAGATTATTTGCCCACATTATGTGGCAGTCCCGCTTGGGATGAATGTTATTGTTGTTTTATCGCTAGGAAATATATATAGGAAAACTAGAAGCTGAAAATGTACTGAAGTATTTTTTATTAATATATTTAAAGATTTAACCAGTTTGACAGTTAACACTGATTTTCAAAAAGTTGAAATAAAAAGACGTGGTTAAACCGTTTAAATCTTTAAATATATTATATACACCTACAGAAAAATGTAATTATTCACCGAATTAAATTGATATGTATAGACACTGATGAGTTAGACACATGCTAAAGTTGTTGGCAACTTTCAAAAAGTAATGGATTATCAATTGCTAAATGCGCTTGGTAGAAATCTTAACAGAACTATGAATTGGAGATACAAGGATTAACGAAATCGAATATTAAGAAACTAAAACATTGTTGTTTCCTGTGTCTCACTGACCAGCCTGAATGATAAAATCTTTGGAAAACTTTTTTCGAAAGTAATTATCAATATGGAGGCTGAGAGTAGGAAATGTTTGCGAAGGGAATCAGGCTGTAATCTAAGGAAATTAGACGCAGCTGCGTCCTTATTCGCATCAGCTGTCTCTTTTGTATTTTTGTTTCATCAGAAATCATTTACAGGCAGTTAGAGCACACCAAATTTCCTTCAATGATACCATGATGATAAAGATGATGATGAGGATGATGATTATAAAGATTTTGACCAGGGGAAGTTTCATTAACGTTCACCGATTCTGAGACAATCGCGCAGCTTTCAAACTCATATACCTCTTTTACTTGATAGAATTGTTATTTCTCTCAACATGAAAACAGAGATAACATTACTAGCCAGACACACTAAACAATCGATGTTGTTCTCTTTAGAAAGTGATTTTTAACATAATCACAATGCCTTACATTTTAGAGGTGGTAGAAAATAACAGTCGATTGTATTGGAAACAGTGTATTTTTGATAGATTATCGATTCCCCCAAAATTAAAGAAAAAATCCACACGGTAGCATTGAAACTTGGTATACAAAGAGACGTAATTAAATACTTGTTGAAAGTCTCCCTGACTCTACCAATGACCAGTTGTAATATTAATTTATTATTTTATGTAACAAAAAAGAATATTTCACAAGGATACACTGCAATAAATTGTCTCAAAGGTCTCTGTAATCAGTTGTGCTGACTAATGTTCTCTTTAGAGCAGATAGGAATTAACGATTGAAACGTGTGGAATTTGAAACTAGAATATTAAAATAAGTAAATTAAGAATTCAGTTGCTTAAATAATATAATGAGCGAGTGTGTGTGTGTTTGTGATTTGTTGGTGCTCTGGCAGAATCGCGAGCAAGTTTGGTAGAATGGTTGGTGGTATTTCGTCCGTCTTCACGTTCTGAATCGATAAAATAGTCGACTTACACACTTCTCCAAAAATGCTGACTTTGTGCTAAAATTTAACACGTATATATATATGTGCGTGTGTATGTGTGTGTGTTAGACAAAGGGAGATACCAGAACCAAGGTTGTGAAGAGTTTTCGGGACATTTATAAGCAAAAAGATATAGATATAGTCTGACAGCTGCTTCTGAGATGTTATGGATATCCCCTCATACGAGACGATGTGAGATGGTTTAACAGAGGGAAATATTTGAGTTCGAAATCAGGAATAATTACGGAAAATGAGGAGATAGGAAATATAGAGGGAACTAAGAGAATGGAGGTAGAAATATATATATATATATATATATATATATATATATGTGTTACCTTATTTTGCCAAATATATATATGCATGCTAATACATTAGACTCCACATTAGCCTCCTCTATCGTATCACTATCGAACCAAGAGTTTAACTACGGTCTGTACATAGCACTTACTTAGCGTTACCTGCCAAACCATTCCCAAAACCCTCTAACGAAGCTTTAGTTGGGTCGAGGTTATAGTGGAAAATACTTTACCAGGCTGCCGTGCAGTGGGACTCAACTGTAGACAATAAGGTTACGAAGACAGATTGGCTAGTAAGACATCCATGCCTGCGTCTATCAGTGCCTTTCTACCGACCAGAATTAGTTATGTAATGGAAGATAAGGGGTTCAATTCGGTGTATTTGATGTATTGAAAGACATAACGCGTTCAAGTGTCGCTGCTTTTGATATTCGCTTCTGCATTAAATTCTAATATGAGATCGTAAAGGGAGATAAAGTGTTAATTCATTGAAATGAATATATAACATTTAATTTTCTAATGAAATAAATTTGAATTATTGTGGAAAAGCAGGAAATAAATCGTTGCATACTGGTATTTTCTTCCCCAATTAATTTTACCGCATTAAAAGACAGCACCAACTCTTTAATTAAAACGCAGATAATAGATTTGAGAATGCGGATTTATTGCCCTGTTATTAGAAAACGTTATTAAAATGTATAAAGAGTAATTTGGAAAGCAAGGAATAAAAGTAAATGTCAACGAGGAATACAAGGAAGACAAAGAATGCTTTTACACCGAAGTGAGAACGGAATGACAGATTCCATTGCGTGAAACCTATTTGCGAAGTTGTTAAGAATTTCATTCATTTCAAACATAATTGTAACATATTGGATCTACAAAAATTGCCATTTTGACTATGGTTTTCCAAGGAGTAAGACAACAGGAATATATATTAGACTATATAGGGAGCCATGGAGTGGCTTTGACGATTTCGAAAATTTACTTAAGGCAATAACTTTTCTCGGTGGTAAACCACAGTCAAAATGGTCTTTTGAAAAGTCTAATATGTTTCTTCACGTAACAACCATGATAGTGCGTGGAAATCAGTGGCGTGCGATGACTTCCGGGTTTGGGCTTGCAATGAATTTCTCTCCTCCCCACTGGCAATTTCTCAGTAAAAGAATTTTCGTATTTTTAGTATATACATACGGGAGATTCTGAATATGCAATCACCCCCGTATGACCTAGAATAAGCAGGGAATAAAAAAATGGCTCTGTAGAGATGAGCCTGAAATAAGTGTATTGTTTGTATTTTTCTTTCTCTTCGAAACGTCAGTACTTTCCCATCCTCACTCTCCCTTAAAAAGTCTAAAAATCATAAGTGAAATGTAATAAAGATGAAATTGGATTCTGTTAATATTTTTGCATATTCGGAATCTCTGTTAAAGGTAGGAATCCGAAAAAAAAGTTTCATAAAATTTCGTTTTTCAAAGGGGTGCGATTCTGCATTAGCCCCTATACCTATTGGTTCAGCTGAATCAATTTGAAATGATTTAATAAAGAGAACACATGTAGTTACATTATATGGCCAAGAAAATTTCAACAAAACGGAAAAATAACGTTAGTTATTTTAATTTAAAATTAATTAGCTACTTCTAACATAAGAAATATAATATAGATAATATTTTTGTTTTCAGAACACTCCAAAAATATAATAGTGCAAACAGATGCTTGGATAAAAAAAAATTCAAACTTACCGCCAGGTTAATTCCGACATTTTAGCTGGCTAACACATGAATTATGGGATTGCGTTGGTTCGGGTAGGAAAGTGGAACGAGGTGAGCAACAATTCTACACAAACAGACAGAGAGGGGGCGTCACGTGCGTCTTCTCAAAGCAGACGTACGAGTCACTGAGAGAGGGGAAGA
Organism: Octopus bimaculoides; assembly: GCF_001194135.2. Classification (NCBI taxonomy): domain Eukaryota; kingdom Metazoa; phylum Mollusca; class Cephalopoda; order Octopoda; family Octopodidae; genus Octopus; species Octopus bimaculoides. The sequence goes on from NC_069007.1 coordinate 1,485,632, forward strand.
GGAGGCAGAATATTTCGAAAATACCTGGACGGAAATTCGTTGAAACAAAAGCAACTATTTTATCTAAAGTTCCGATGATGTGGATAAAAAAAATCACAGAGCATGCAGTGCATATCTTGAAATATATGCCTGCTCTCAAACTTGGATTCTGTGACAAAATGACAAAAGTTCTGTCAGTATTACAAGCTTTATTACGAACTACCATGGAAACCAATGCCCACAAATTTCTGTCTACAGTTGATCGGTTGTTCTATATTACCATGGAGGCGCAATGGCCCAGTGGTTACGGCAGCGGACTCGCGGTCATAGGATCCCGATTTCGATTCCCAGACCGGGCGTTGTGAGTGTTTATTAAGCGAAAACACCTAAAGGTCCACGAGGCTCCGGCAGGGGATGATGGCGAACCCTGCTGTACTCTTTCACTACAACCTTCTCTCACTCTTACTTCCTGTTTCTGCTGTGCCTGTAATTCAAAGGGTCACACTGTGTCACGCTGAATATCCCCGAGAACTACGTTAAGGGTACACGTGTCTGTGGAGTGCTCAGCCACTTGCACGTTAATTTCACGAGCAGGCTGTTCCGTTGATCGGATCAACTGGAACCCTCGACGTCGTAAGCAACGGAGTGCCAACAACATATGTTACCACATGGCAGTGACCCAGATTGTCCCTTAATGGCATTTGAACTTAGATTTAGATCTATGATTATGTTGCTTACGGACAATCAGCGTATGAAGTTTTCCGTGTGGGTGTATGAACTTCGTGAAATGAAATGAATTCCCTAATAGGCGAAGGTGTGCCTTTAAGGTTAAGACTTTTGTTTCCCATGCACGTCGCATTGAATTCAGTCCCACTGTGCGGCACTTTGGGCAAGCGTCTTCTACTATACTCCGGGCTGACCAAAGTCTTGTGGTAGAAATGGAGAATGGAAATAAAGAACCCTGTGGTGTAGATATGTATATGCTTATGCCTGTGTGTCTGGGTCTTTGCGTTTGTATTGTATTTGTCCACCACCATCACTTCAAAACCGAAGTTGGTTTGTTTACGGACCACTGTTTAGACTTCGGTAAAAGACAGCTATAAAAGAATTTCCAGACATGAAATTGTACTGGGATCCTCGGGTATGACGAAATACTTGAAGGCGATGCACAGGCAGATCTCTAGACGGATGAGGAAAACAAATAAAAAGGAAAAAATGAAGATTCACTTCATTCATCGATATTTTCTGCTAATCAGCTTATTTTGGAGGAGAATGTATATTTATTATTTTCAATTTCAACCTGAATTCAGTCCGTAACAGTAGAGTAATCACGGCATAAGTAAAACTTTTGTATTATTACTGTAGCTGGTTACTTAATTTTGTTTTCTCGTTAATCCTCTAAGCTAAAGCGAAGACAACACAATTTGGATATTTTCACTCCTCTAGGATAAGAGTAGCTAATTATTATAATCTTCTCCATCATTTTTCCTGATGACGTTTCATTACGAATTCTGCGCTGTGATCAGGATGAGCACGCGAAAACAAATGCTATTGTAAAAGAGAATAACGAACGGTTTGCAGGCGATAATTTTGATTTTATATATATATATATATATATATATATATATATATATGTATGTATATTTCATCTATGAACAAACGTGCACACAGGTACGTACACAGTTTCACACATGCAGACACACACACGCACCTCCTCACTTCTGTCGAAGAGCGCAGATTCAAAACGTCGAAGACCTGTCCATCTTCCCCAGTGGTAAACTAATGCACCTAGTTGGTGTTCCACCACCTGTGTTCGTATTTTTGTTTTCAGCGAATTTGGACTACATATACATACACAAACAGAAGATATTTTAATGGGGTAACACACTTGGTTGGATATATACAGAAAGGGAAAAGAGGAAAAATCACAGAAGATTTGTTTTACAAGATTGAGGAGTATATTAGAATGATAATAATAAAGGTATTATACAATTTTTTTAAAAATACGATTTTGTCTTTTCAACATAATTAAAGAACCAGTTTCGCATTGCTCATCAAGCTTAGAAATAGACATATTGCTAGGGTAAATAATTGCCCATTCATGTATCATCCAGTAAAGTGGTGGTAATCTGTAATTTTTAGTTTTGGTCTGTACTGTATTCTGGCTTTATATCATATAATAGATGGGGTAAGTCTTTTATTTTTAATATGGGGTCATATTTAATTCTGGTTTATATTTTTGAATGCATGAGACTCCTTTATTCAGTTTTGCTTGGTGTGAGGACCAGAAAGGTAGTTGATAAAATGAAAGAATTACGAATTGTGGTTGTAGTCGTTCTGCACATTCGTCGTTGTGTTGACTGATATATAATTTATTTGTCTTTTATCTTTTCACCTTTTGCCGTACTGAATATTTGATGTGGTTATACACTCAGGTTTTGACTGCTATTTCAAACATGGTGGTATCTCTTAGTTACCCTTATACATAATTTTAATGATATACTGTATTAATATTCCTCGCACTTTACATTACGTTGTTGTCTTTACTGAATTCATAAAGCAAAACAGGCCGAATATGCTCCTTTGGCACTTCCATTATAGCATTGAAAATCATAACTGTTAAAATCGAACTATGCCCATCAAAACTTGCACTAAGAGTAAGTACTATCTGCTTTTATAGCATGTTGACACTGTTAGTGTACCCTGTCCCCCTCCCACTTTTAGTTCATGCAATTGAAAAAAATCGCATTATTTATAAGATGACCCAATATATAATTAGCTAATCTGGACCAGTGTGTGGGAAATATTGAGCGAGGAACTTGCACAAACATGCATAAAAAAAGTTTTTTTATAAACATATTCGCAAACTAATTTCCAATAACCTTTTCACAACACAGCACACCAAACGCCACTCTGCCTAGAATCGCAACAAAAATAAGAACCTGCACACATGAACCTACGAGCTTGCCTGTACAGTATGAAGGGCATTCTAAATGAAGCAAAACATTTACTGGTTTCGATAACGCACCGCTTAACCATAACTCGCGATCATCACTTTATTTTCCACCAAACACAAACTTCACAACATACGCCTGGACTTAGAAAACATGCAGCATTTATGAAATTCATCAGCATGAAAAAGATCTCTGGAAGCCACATGAGTATAAAGCCACATTAAACAAGAACAGCTTTATATTTACATTTAGCCTCAGACATTAATTTTCAGCTAAAAGTTTATCCAATATTTTTGTATTACAGAATACAGTGAAACAAATAAAGACAAGACAAGCCTCAACTAAATAAATAATAAATCTGCTGAAGGAACTAATATCGGCGTGAATTGAAACACCTATGACAAACATTTTAAAAAACGTGTGAAGTGGAACAATCCGACTAGTTTCAGTGTTAAATAACCGCTGTCAATTATTGAGCACACATCGATCACGTCTCCTTATATTCATGATTGCAGGAGATGAATGACTCATAATGAGTCTTTACAGAAATACACATGCCCACAGGCGCCTACCCACACATGCACCCAGAAACATATACAAAGTGACAAAACGCGTACTTTAAAAATATCTGAGTTTGCGGGCAAAATATTATTTAAAAAATTAACTATATTAATAAATAATAAGTGAATAAATCGAAGTAGCGGAAACGATAACAAGTTAAAGAATTTATAAATTACCTTTCTTCTAGAATAAGATATCGCGAATGTAAATAATTCTCTCAAAGTAAAGCTACATAATATACATACATACACACATGTGTGTGTGTGTGTGTATTTATATATATAAAAGATAAAACAAAATCAAAAGCACCTAGACAACAGCAGCAACAATAACATCAATAAAACAGGAAAAAAAGTGAATACCCACAACAAAACTTTAAAAGAATGTATTTAATCAAACTCTCATTATTATTATTTTTACTTTTTTTCCTGAGAATAAATAAGTAGAATAGAATATTAATCATTTTATGTTGCGAACCATTCGTAATCTTGAAACATTAAGCGCAAAGCAGGCTGGGAAATTTTGAGACAATAGATGTTTAATTACCTGCTCGGGATCCAACATGATGGAAAGTAAACATAAAACTTATCTCGTGTGAATTTTCTATTTTTCCTATTTAATTAGCCAGTCTATTGCAGAATCTATTCTCGCGCACATGCTGTATAAAGACGCCCAAACACACACAGCCACACGCGTTCATTATACATATACATGTATACACATGAATTAAGATATATATATATATATATATAAATCAATATGTATATGTATGTATGTATGTTTATGTCTATGTACACACGTGTATATATGTAAATATATATTAATATACCCACACATATATACATACCCTTTCATATATTATATATTACATATACATATATATGTATATGTGTATGCACTGATACGTATAAATGTATGTGTATGTATATGGAAACGTATGTATAATTATATGTGTGTCTATGTGTGTGTGTGTGTGTGTGTGTATAAATAATCTATAATTTCGAAATATGTGATTTTATATAATTTTTTTTTTCCAATTTTTCACTTGTTTATATACACAGAACGTTTCAGAAAGCAATTAAAAGGGCGTATGAATCATTTAATTTCATTAAAACTCGGAATAAAATATTTAGCTATAGTAAATGACTGTCGTGTATGTTAGTAAAAAAATAATATGTACAGCAAACACAAAGGAACATTAAATGTTTTTGCGTCGCAGTTGAGGTTTTTTCATTGTCGTAGTTGTGTGTTTTGTCTTGTTGGCTTAAATTTAAGCTAATTTTCCGGGTCTAAATCCCGGGAGACGCTAACAAATTGTAAAGAAACCCGATGGCTATCGAATTATTGACATGAAATTTATTGTTATGTGCCTGTGCACACACACATACATGCATATACACACACTGGCATACACACACAAACATACATGCACATATGTGCGAATGAGATTTATGCAGTATTTGTGTAATTATAAATGGAAAGTGCCAATGTCGCAAGTAAACAACAGCAGTAAAACTACACATAAAATCGTACAACAATATATATTTATATATATATATGAAAACATACGTTCATATATACTCACAGATTTACATTTATATACACAAAATATATATTGAGTTGCGAGACGAAGTGATAAAACTACGAAGATTTATTAAGAGAATATTTGATATATAAGCATGATTGTCCATAAAATTCAGAAGGCTATGTACTGTACCATCTGTATGTAACAACCGCTGCTGTTAGAAACTTGCCATAAAAAGCAACTGTGTTCATTTCTTATTATCTCCACAGTGTTAAGTTTTGCTATAAGTTTAAACTAACAAGCTCGCTTGCTGTGTTGCCCTAGAAATACTTTTAAAGAATTGATTTGCTTCTTGTAAGATGTTGCATAAACAAAACTGAATCTAAGTAATCAATGAAGTTTATTAATCATCCCAAATATATACGCTGAAACCTTGTTTGATTTCAATCCTTAGTAGTGTCGAAAATATTCAAATTTAAATCATAAAATATTTAATCAAGCAACTAATCCCTGAAATTTCTGGCCTTATTATTGCTAATACTTTAATACAATTTACAGACGTACAGGAGTAGCATATAAGGTGACACACTGAGCAGTGATTAATCTCGGATATTAATTACAGAGCTCAAATCCTGTCAGTGAGCTTCAACATCAAAGACTTCACAGAAAAATATTCAATGGAATATTACAAACTTGAAGTAATTCGTCACAAAACAATATTATATTTAAGTGGGAACGTACTACAGTTCGCTTTAGCCATGGACATGTCTAAAACTGCTTGTCTGTAACATCATATTCAGCGCCAACACACACTGCTAAATGATTAGATTCTAACTGCGTTTTAATAAATATAAATTCACATGATTCGTTAGGGTATAATTTTTCATTAAAACCATGATGTAAAACAGTTGTGCTGTCTTGAGGACGATATTCAATGTGCTATTGCGCTGAACCAAAAGTGTAGCATTGATATTAATCAATAATGAAAATTCTAACTTTAGGTAAATTCGAGTTGATTTAACTTTCTATATTCGTATTAATCCGTTTATAAGTCTTCAGTTGACCTAAAGCTTTAGTAGAAGACACTCGCTCAATATGTCACGCAGTGGGCCTGTACCTGGCACCATTTGGTTGGGAAGCAAGCTTCTTAGCACGCAGCCACATCTATGCCTACAAATATAAAATATGTTTATTCATATACATGTATTTACACACACACACTGATATATATGTGTGTGTGTGTGTGTGTGTGTGTGTGTGTGTGTGTGTGTGTGTGTGTAAATGCATGCATATACACTATTAGACATATACAGTTACACATGCCTTGGAAGTTAAAACTTAGTCGCAATCCGATAACTCCAAAGAAGCAAGATATGCGAAGTCACGCTCACCTTCTCCTCCCCACCATCTCTCTCATATATATATATATATATATATATATATATATATACATAAACATAGTGAATCATAAGCACCCACAATTCTATACTTAATGTGAGAAGTAATATACTTAGGTCCCTGTGCCCGTAAGCTTATGTACGTTGATGAGAATTCGGACGAAGTTTCAAGTATTTACGAGGAAATATCAAAATGACATCGTTGCATATGTTTAAAAGGACTAATGGAAGAAATGTACCGTTTCTCTTTTACATCCTTATGTCAATGTGGAAGACCTCAGGGCAGATTATATTGCACCTTACTCAGGATGGAAACTGTTGAAAGCATACATCGTAATCACTTTACAATTCGTAAAGAATGGTATTGTAATATTTTCCTTCTCATACGAGTTTTGTGTGTTGTTGTCTAAGTTGAATTCTCGATGTTCAACGGTAGTAAATATCACAGCGCATAAACAAACAGTCTGTATTACGTAGAACTCGTCAGACGCTTTTGGGAGGATAACATAGGTGATATCTGATTTCAATTTAGGAT
>NC_069007.1:1496508-1508435 GCF_001194135.2 Octopus bimaculoides
AAATATATATATATATATATATATATATATACATAAATATGTGTGTGATGTGTGTGTGTGCATATAAGGGTACAGGACGCAACCGACTGTGTAAGGAACATAAAATACGTAAACAAACGAACGAAAAATGGAAAACAGGACAAGTAAACACTGAGAAATGACCCTTTATCAGTTGTTGGCCGTCTATCTACTCCTGTATGTATGTATGTATATAGGTGTACAAGTTTGAGAAAGTGTGGTGAATCAAAACTGTATCTATGCAATTATAATATTTGATACACCAGGCAATCATAGTAAAAATATTACGTTTATGCTTAGCGTTGAAAAGAGAGCAATATACACAAGTAAAGAAAACATTCTCGTTTAGAACTATGATATAATGATCTATAAATATGTAATCAAGTTGTATACATTTATATATATATATATATATATTTGTGCCCATGCATCGATCGATCAATCAATCTATCTACTTATCTATCTATCTACATATATACATAAACGAATATGTGTACGTATGTGTATGTATATCTGTAAGCAAATATAATCGCGTGCATGTGTATTTATTTGTGTGGCGTGCAAATAGGAGTTAAATGTTTGTAAAGTATATGTGTGTGTGTGTGTGTGTGTGTGTGTGTGTGTGTGTGTGTGTGTGTGTGTGTATTTCTCTATATGTAGGAAGATGCTAGCGTGTGCCCATCTTTGCATGACTGTGTGATAAGTAGGTCTGTAAAACTTATACATCTCTACTTCCCGTATGTACTATGTGAAAATTTTTGAAATCTGTGAAAATTGCCAGATTCAAATTCTTACTTTAACATGTAAAAATAAATAGCTTACATACTCTAGATGTAAAGCTGCATTTAAGATAACGCAACTTGCAGACGTACAATGATTAGCTGTGACATTTGTTCAGTCACCCTTCCTATAGATTATACAGCCTCTGTGACTAGTCTACATAAGAATAGTGTCTGCTATTCATTAAAAGACATAATGTCTACCAGATATTCCCATTTTCACCGAGAAAGCTGACTCGATTTCTCTGCAAAAAGAATGATAAGTCGTAAAATCAATATTACCTTACCAACGCAATAATAAAAGCATGGAACTGGAATAATAATAATAATAATAATAATAATAATAATAATGGCAATAGTAATAGAATTGTAATATTAAAAGCAATGAATATACTAATAAATACAGAATAAAACTAATACTACTACTACTAATAATGATAATTTTAGAATGTGGCACAATGCCAGTTATTTTTAGGGGACGAGGAATTAGGGAAGTCCGTTGCATAGATCCCTGTGCACGATTTGTATTATGTTTTCTTAAACATTATCTAGAACAATACTATATGAAAAACGAAATATATGACACTCGAGAGAGCTAGGATACATAGGAGGGACCTTGGCCTCTAAAACTACTTGCTGTAACACAATAGGAATATTCTTGCATCTAAGGTTACATGTTATAGCCCGATGTTAGGATTTTCTCTTTTCTAACAATCTAATCTGTTGAGTGTATAATAATAATAATAATAATAATAATAGTAATAATAATAATAATAATAGTAATAATAATAATTGAATATGATAACGCAAAGATCCTATGGGATTTTATGATTCAGTATCAATTGAGAAAGAGAGCAAACGATGCTGGATCATAGATACAGTATGCCCAGCTGATAACAAAGTATGCGATAAGGAAGAAAGAAAAATCGATAGATATGATAGGTTGGCTTGGGATGATGAGCACTTGTGGTCGATGGGAAAGGTGGTAGTAATATCAGTAATTATTGGAGCCCTGGGAACAGTGAGTAAAAATCTTGAGAAGTGCATGGAATAAATAGAGGCTGCAATAAGGGTGGAACACCTGCAGAAAACAGCACTGATTAGTACCGCTCGAATACTCCAGATGGCACTCAGAAAATTAGGGGTGTTACCTTAGTTCACTGGTAGTGAACAGCTGACACCGTAGTAAATCTCCAGCGTTAGAAGCTGTGCAAGACAATAATAATAATAATATTGATAAAAGCATTGTAATAATAATAGTAATGATGATACAAATAATTGTAGATTAACAGTAAAAATAATAATTGCTTAAAATTTTGACACAAGCTAGCGATTTTTAGGATACGAGGAAGTTAGGAAGCCAATTACATGAACCCCAGTAAATTTAGAGTACCGGTATTTCGTCTGTCGTTACATTCTAAGTTCAAATTCTGCTGTGGTCGACTTTCATGCTTCGGAATCGATAAATGAAATACCAGTTGCGTATTTGGGTCGATCTAATCGAGTAGCCTCCTCCACAAAAATGTGTGCCTAACGCAGAAAAAAACAACTTATTCCAGGCTGAACTGGAACTGAACCGGAACGCCTAAATATCGCAGTTAAATTTCTCTCACAATGTTCGTCATAAATTTAGGTGTAGAAATGATCACATCATTACACAATGTTATATTTTGACAGCCAGTTTGTAATTAATCCATCTTTACATCTTTCTCCTTCCTCTCCTTCTCTCTAAATATGGAAACGCACTTCCACGCTGTTATGTATGAACATGTTTCAAGCCGGTTTCCATTTCTCACTTTCTGTTTCTCTTTTCAGTTTTTCGCGTTGTTTCGTGTGTGTTATAGTGTTTTGACAGCATTAATTATGTGTCGCACATATTCCATAAATTACTCATATCACACGGCTCAAACTCAATAGCAACCGACATTATATTTGAAGAATTTCAATTTACGAATGAAAATTCGAATAACAATCATAGAAATGTAGAACAATGGGTATTGAAGAAAACAGGAATAATTGTTACATTGGCAGCGCCGTAATTCTTCTTAACATAAATATTTAATTACATTGAAATTCAAAAGCCATAATAATTAGATATTCACGAATACATAACACTGAAGAGTTATAAAATGGAATGCATAATATCTAGACATCATATGAGCGATATTTATATAATATTCCAGTGATGTCTTGGATTGATTTGTGTGAACCAAATAATAAAGACAGAAAAATAAAACAACAGCAACAACAAAAAGAAAACACGAATACATGGAAATATAAAAGAATATAATCCAAAAATATTTACTACAATAACAACATTGTATGTATTGTTAGGAAAACAGAGAAATGATATGAAAATATATAAAACTTGTTGACAATGAGTATTGGATACAAGATAGAGTTTGGTGGGTGAATGGAGAAGGCGGTGGTCGAATAATGTTCGGAGAATGAGCATCTAATGATAAATCGGTTAAATCCTCTCCCCGCTCCGCCGAACCCCTTAAATATACATACACGCATGCATACACACAATACGCACGCACATATATATGTACATATAAATATGCACACACATACATATAGCATTATGCATACTCATATATATGTATTTATGTCTGTATGAATGTATACATCCATATATATATATATATACATACATACATACATACATACATATATATATATATATATATATATATATATATATATATACATACACATATATATATGAATGTATATATGTATGTTTATATATATGCATATATGTATATATATATATGTTGATGATTTATTTGTATACGTGTATATGCCAATATTTTAGCTTGCATTTCAGAATGAAATAATACGAATTCTAACCGAATGGAAGAAGATTCCTCATAACCCATAAAAGAAATTCTAATTGATATACAGATGAAAGACAAACTCAAATCAATACACAGACAGACACACAGACACACAACATACATATACATATATTGTTATATGTTCTGTAATTTTCCCTTTGATACTACATCTTGCTAGGACATACAAGATTCTTGCATTCCTGCAGGGATAATAAGAATATAAGAAACGAATTCATGTAGTTCTGTGATTCTATCTTTAAGAAGATAATTTTATCCTCGGTTCCTGCAAGTTATTTGACAATATACATTACATTATATTGTATTGTATTATGCGATATTATATTGTATCATGTGAAGTTATGTTATGCTATTTCAAACAATAATATTGATTTTTAAGTCGTTATATAGTGTAACATATTTACATGATGGAAACATTGTTGTATGTAAAGCAATGGGCTGATCCATTGTGTTATGGGTGTTTATATTCTGTAAACATCTTGATGGATGGAAGAGTGAGATGAGCCAGGAAGGATTTGAAATTAAAATGCATCGGTTATTTTCTTTTTTCTTTTTTTTTTTTGCTTACTTGTGATAGTCGGATACCGCTTTCACCAGGTTTACTCGAGTAGAATAGACCCAAATAATAATTTTGTTATATCTGGTACTTATTCTATCGGTTCTTTTCGCAGAATAGCTAAGTTACGGGGACGCAAACAAACTCTCACCTTGTGATAAATGGTGCGGGAGCGAAACAGGCACGAAAGCGCATACATACACATATTCATATACAACGAGTTTGTGCAACTTTTCCATCCACCAAATTCACTCCCGAGCAATTGAAGAACTTTGACAAGAATGTAAAACAAGCGATAGACTGTTTAAGCAACAAGTTAAACAAACAATCGATTACTTAGTTCGATAGATATTTAAGCAACTGACTAATAATAAACCAGTGGAATTGTACTGGAGCCGATGTTGCTAATATGGGCGTAGTGTCTATCCCATATCACATTAAAATTGTTATTTTCTGCAAGTCATCTTCCTGAACAGAAATTAGTTTGAAGCACGATATTCCTCAACAAGTGATGGGTCGGTATACAAAAATGTTTTTGCAGAGAAGTGTAATGAAATTTTCACTGAATATATTTTATTTTCGCAGTATACGGCTTAAGTTGCCATCATTTGTCTAACAGTATCACTCTTCTTTACTGCTTGCTAGTACGCCGGGCGAGAACGCTTACCGGTATTTCGTCTGCCGTTACATTCTGAGTCCAAATTCCGCCGAGTTTGACTTTGCCTTTCATCCTTTCGGGGTCGATAAATTAAGTACCAGTTACTCACTGGGGTCGATATTATCGACTTAATCCCTTTATATGTCCTTGTTTATCCCCTCTATGTTTAGCCCGTCGTGGACAATAAAGAAATAAGAAATCTTAACTACATCCTGATCTTCTGTAATGTGCGGCCAAAATATCTCCCAGATCCACAATTCATACCCGTGCACTGTATGGCGGGTGTTTCTATCGTACTCCGCAAGGGGATAATTTGTGAAGCATATTTATTCGTTAATTACACTATCAGTGGCCCTCCGTCGGTTACGACGACGAGTGTTCCAGTTGATCCGATGAACAGAATAGACTGTTCGAGAAATTAACGTGCAAGTGATTGAGCATATCATAGACACATATCTTTAACGTAGTTCACAGGGAGATTCAGCGTGACACAGTGTGACATGGTGGGCCTTTTGTATCACAGGTACAAATCATATTTCCTAGCCTAGAGTTCTGAAGCAACCTGAAATAAAGTGCCTTGCTCAAGGACGCGATGCACCCCGGGGAATCAAACTCACTGCATTACAACCGTCAGTATAATACTCTAACCATGACGCCACACACCTCCACTAATTACGGTAATTAATAAAATACCCATGACCATACACACCTCAGACCCTTACCACATACAGCCTCACGCTTCATTTAACTTTAACCTCGATTTTCAGGTGAGAATAATTCTTGAAATATTTCGCTGCTATGTTTAGCTGGGCAAGAGTCTACTTAGAAGCACTTTGTTGACTCGATGAAATATAATAATTAGTTTCGGTGACATAATGCATATGACAAGTATTTTATTACTTCTATCACATGTACATTTATTTGATAAATGAAATACCATTACACGTTAACATTGTAACTGGTGGGGTGGAGTGAAAGATCTATTCGATAGGAATTTCCTTTCTATTTTTTTTTCAACTTATATAGATAACGTCAGTTTCATTATTTCTCAAATCCTTTGCCGAGTTCAAATACATGCACGTATTACACAATCGCGCATAAACATACACACACTTGTTTCTATCAGCACACACACACACGTGCAAATATACTCGCACACAATAAGCGAAAGAGATAATATACATGTGTGTATATTATCGCTGTGAGAAGTTAACACACGCTTACATATTCCATATTTAAAATATACTACACATGCTTGAGTATACACAGACACATGTACTCACAGGGACATATATATATATACACGTGCTTACAAATATATATATATATATATATATATATACATACGTGCTTGCAAATACATGCACACATATATGCGTGTATTGATATCTACGTATATCATGTGTACGTATATATCTACATACTTATGTACGTATATGTATATAGAACTATGTAGGCATGCGCACGTGTGTGTGTGTGTGTGTGTGTGTGTGTGTGTGTGTGTGTGGTACGTAAAGTGTTACCCTATTGTAATGATACTGCTGGAATAGTATTTAAAGCAGTAGTCAATATTACTATCTACAGAGAATATCAATCTCCGACTACTTCGAACTTTTTAGCCTTTTCATATTTCTGTAATGGGTTTTGAATAAACATCTAACGATTATTCCTTTAAAATTTCTAAAATGGTTTAGTGAGATTAAGAGAATCAAAGCGTTTTTGACTTATCTATATTTTATTCTAGCAAAGCATATATATATAAACCGAAAATCAACAAAGAACATGAAATCCTTCAGCTGCCCCCATACTTGATTTATCATTTTAATGTTTGAAGTTTTTCGCAACAAACAGATTAAATTTCTCTCTGCAGAATATTAAAAACTAGATGAAAGCCTAAGTCCGTCTGATGAACAAGAATTAAGAGATAGAAACGTAAAAGTAATAATAAACAGTGAATACCAGAACATAGGGTGGGATATAAATAACTAATGTATTAGATTCATTGCTTCTCCGATAAAAACAATATAGAGAATTAAACCTGACTTAGAATAAATATCCTGAAGCAGTGATTATTTGCAGAGACCGACTTAATAACTGTGCTAGATTGACAAACTCCGAAGTAAAACGTCGGAGGTTCATATCATGTTAAAGTCGCTACATTTTTATTATGTCTTTCGATGAGTTTATTTCGGTAGACGAGAAAAATCTACCAGTGATACAAAAGGGGATGGGAGGGGTAAATGACCATTTTGGATAATGAAAGAATTGGTGTCTGATTAACTCCTTGTGTATTATTAGGTGGAGTCTCACTGACATGCAAAATATGGATGGAAAAATCCGCAAAATCCTCACAAGGTACCGAATGCACCATCCGAAATCAGATATAGACAGAATGAATCTCCCCACCAAAAATAGGGGGAAGAGGCCTGATACAGCACGAACAATCCTTCAAATCAGGAATAAGAGACCTTGAAACGTATCTTAATACACCAAGCTACGTGCTTTTAGGAACTGTACTGAAGCATGAAGATTCCAAGCAAACCCCGAAAAAGATTAAAGGCAAAGTCGACCTCGGCGAAATTTAAACTCATGACGTAGCTAAGCATTTCGCCCAGCGCGTTAACGATTCTGCCAGCTCGCCACCTTAATGATGTTGCTAATAAGTATAATGATGTCGATGCAATATAATAAATAAAATGCCAATGGTTTTGGTGGCGCCTGACTTCTGGCCTACTACTATATATTTCATTTAAAAAATGTGCGATATTATTTCCAATTTTGTTTGTACATTGAGCCGCCGTTTAAATATTCAGAAATTTCGTAATTTCGTTCCCAGTCTAAATTCCCCATACAACCGTCAAGGAAATAAGCAGAGGGATTCATATTTCTCACATGTGCTATAAAGCATGCAGTTTATTTTGAGTATTACATTTGCTCTGTCCTCGTCAAGTGACCATACATATCTTTTATAATCTGTATTGTATTTGTACACAACGCTATTTCCAAAACAGAGTTTGTCTTCATTTTGTGGTTCCACAAATATTATCAGATCAGAAGAATTTTAATTTGGTTACCGTTTGTAGCCTTAGGTACTGCTCTTATCATTTTGATCTATAGGTTCCCAATATGTTTAACCATATTTGTTACTGTACTTTTCTTGCTCCCTCTCTCTCTCTCTTCTAGATTGTTCTAGCTACCGCACGATTCTTCATCAGCAGATAATATCTAGTAAACGTTCTATCACTATTGGCGATTATGTGGCTTCTGTTTACTGTTTTGTTCAAACCACTTGTTTTCATCTTACGTTTTCTGGCTTTTATGTGGAATATATTCAGTGCACATCTCTCGCTCTTGTATTGCATAGAGCTAAAGTTCAAGGTGAGATATTATAACCTCATCAGTATTCCATTGTCTTTACATTTACCTATTCCAATGCCAAGATTTAGATGTTCTTTATTCCTAGTATGATCCGTGTTTTTATTTTCAAGTACCCATTTGCATTTTTGTCAGTGAATTTGTGTATTTATCGATCTTGTGGATTGTTGACTATGATTTTTAAATCCTTCTCAATGAACGATGTGTGTTAGTATTTCACGTAGTATTTTAATCAAGTCTTCAATCAGAGTATTTCATCTCTTGATGTCGTTCCTTCTGCGTAAAATTCAGGTCTCATACGACGCTAATAGATTTAGATATGCATGCACCCTCATGGAAAGCGAGGTATGATTTGTTGGCAGGTGTGGACGTATAGTACGAAGCTTGCTTTCCAACCATGTGGTTCCGGGTTCAATCCAACTAAGTGACAACTTGGTTAAGTGTCTTCGAGTATGGCCTCGGGCCGACCAAAGGATAGGGATTGGATTTGGAGGACGGAAACTGAAAGAAACCCATCGTATACACACACACACACATGTATGTATGTATGTATGTAGAAAGGGTATGAAACGTAGAATTTCAAAGGATCCATCTTGGTCTTTATCAAGAAATGATAGTTCAGTGATAGAATTCCTATGCACGCCTAAACAGGACAATATGCTCATAGCTGGACTGTATGGTGTCATAGCTCTGTGAAATATATGTCATCAAAAGTCTGATTATGGAATGACCTAAGGCTAAACATCACAGAAAATAGATAAATAAACAGCAAAATCAAGCATACGTATTCAGTGCCGCATGCATCTTCAGAAAATATTCTCAATCAGAATCTTTTTTTGTCTCATAAATTTGCATTCATAAAATGAATGATCCAACGTGAAGACCTAACAAGCTGATTCTGCTTTCTGTCAGACGCAGTGCATCGTCTTTACTACATCTTATTAAATTTATTGAGTCACGATTGAAATGAGGCCCAAGGGAGAAAAATAAAACACTGCATGGTCAGAGATGGAACCTCTTTGATCATAAGCGTGTTCGAATTGTGATATGAAGTTAATCAACAAAAATAGATACACATCTTTGGGAATGTATCATTCTATGTCCGAACATTTCTAAAAGCCGGCAGATCGCCAGACGAACGGCAATTTCATGATGATACCCATTAAAATAAAGACACTTTAGAGACTCTGGTTAATATTTCAAATGTTTTAACCTAATATACCTAAGAATAAGTATTTTACAAAACCCAAGAATGCAATAAAATTTATTTGCCTAAGACCAGCACTTCAACGGCATCAATTTGTGTAACCAAATTTTCGGTTGTTTGCTTACCTTTTTTTTTATTTCTTTAGTTTTAGAACTATTGAAATTAATGGGATTTCTTTCCATCAATAATAAACAGAAGAGTGAAAAGTCTACAGTAGTCTATCAGTTGAAGACACATAAAGACGAACAGCTAAGTGTTATAACATTAGTGAGTATGACAAAGATTTGCAATATAAAAGCTGCAATAGTTTATGAGAGACAGGAGAGAAATTTTGCCAAACATGATTATAGTATTTGAAGTCAAATTGGGAATGAAGAAATAATAGCGTAAGAAAGACTACACTGAAGCTAACAGGAGAACAATTTCTTGGCCATTTTAGTTTTTCCTTTTGCGGAGGGAAAGAGAATGGCGGTAAAGCGTGAAGACAACTATCATCTAATGTGTCAATGGCTTTAGCGTTCTTCCTACAACGTAAGAAATCAAATACATTGGTACATGTCTGAGAATAATAGAGGAAGTGAGTTGCAATTAGAAAGTGGCTGCTTAAATCCGTGTAAATCAGTGTCAAATGCCTTTCATTTATTTTAGATGTAAAACGATATTCAGGAATTGCAGTGAAATTTGCTTATCGAATTTCGTTGGCTCATATAATATGGTTTTATTGAAAAACCCAATAGGCATGATTCAACAAATGATTCTTCGGATAGCTTGTCTCATATAATCACTAAGTCTGGTGTTAATAGCAGTACTTAGTAGTGACCGAAGCCTTGACCTGTTCTTCAAGATAGAATTTCTAGAAAAAATACGTGTTGTTTAACTAAGAGCTTGACTCAGTACACTATGATCAAATGCACTTCGAACATATGATAACAATTCAGAAACTTCACGAAAACCTGAACTATTTTTTCTTTAACTGCAGAACATGGGGTAGATCGGATTATAAATAATAGCTTTATCTGCTCCGAGGTCTACAACTACAAAATGCGGCTTTTACTTTCTTTTTTGTCAATGCAAAATACCAAGTTGTTTGTGGAAGTATTTTTCGTTGCAAGATTCCGCACTATCTCTGGCTTCAGATAAATTCTTTTCTTTTAACCAGACCCTTAAGGACGCAGTTCTTTTCTCCTTGCTACATCATACACTGCATTTCAGCTTCTGGTTTTCTATTTGAAAAGTGTATGAGTGTTATTTCAAGAATGTATGTGTGTATAAATCAATAGAGGGGCTAAGGACTTGCCGGGTTTCTCCTAATCGTACAGAAGATGTTAAATATATACTGAGAGTGACACTATAAACTAACGAGTGTCCGGTTGAAGTGCAGTGCTGAAACTTGCAAAATATTGAATAAAAAGAAACAGCGAGAGTGAGGGCGAGTGCATTGGACCGCACCAAAGATGTGCTGAGTTAATATAAAACTAGAGTTAAGTAACCAGAATAACATCAGTATTGTATCTTTTGTCTCCTCTTTCGTTTTTCACTTCTTTCAATTGGACTGCAGCCATTCTGAGGAACCGGCTTGAAAGTTCCACACAAACAAATCCACCACACTACGTATATCTGGTAATCATTCTATTTCAATTCATTGTTTGGCTGAACCAATAATTCAGGGAAAATAAACTAACCATCATTGTTTGTTGAGAGGTTGTTGGTTCAAACACAAAACAAACACACTCACACACGGGGACACACATGGAGACACGAACACACGGGGACACAAGTGCACACAGGAACACACACGTGTCTATATTTACATGACGGTATTCTACATATTCTCAACCTACCATAGTCCCCCACAAAACATTGCCCGACGGGGACTAGAACAAAATAAAATTGGCCCAAAGTATTGTTGAGCTGAACTCGTAACCATGTGGTTTCCAAGTAATATTCCTCACCACATAACCCATTGCAGCGTCTATAATTATGATGTAACCGTAGACATATTACATTCTAATAAAAACACTTATTGCTAGAGTTAACCGTCCATTTCTTGTTTATGGCTTATTTTACATGGACTGAGAAGAGGATAAACAAACCAAAAATAGAAAATATTTTAAAAAACCATCAAAACCAAACTTTTAATGTGTACGTATTTGTCAACTTGAAAAATACTAATTGCTAATTACTATAATTAGCAAGACTATAATCTAATTTACAGTTTATAGACCGTCAGTTATTTTAGTTAAGAATTTAATTAGATGAGAAAACAGAGAACGAAAACGGATTAGCAAAGCAAGGAAAACAAAATCAACATTTAATTATTTTATCAGTTTCAATAATTAGTCTGGTGCATATTTTTTTTTCTTTTCGTGATAAATATTTCCCCAAAATGAATGAGATAAACATCGGTGCCTTCATTCAATACTTACCAACTAGAAATGCTATCAGTTTTTCAGTTCAACTCTTGATGATATAT
>NC_069007.1:1508478-1510758 GCF_001194135.2 Octopus bimaculoides
ATATATATATATATATATATATATATATATATAAATAAACGAAATATAAATATAAACGAATAATTATATATATATATATATATAAGGACAACAAGAACCAAGTCAGGACGTGTATCTCAAGGCATTTAGAATATTTAATTACAGGAAGGTGAATTTGAATTAATTATTGGATATCTTACAACTAACCCTTTTCCCAACTAACTCGCATAAGACAGACAGCTGCAACTGTCGATCTGGGACAGTATGACTTATGCAAGCCAACTGCTGACGACTTAACATGGTATATGAATTGAATGTTTGCATTGTATTGCACATTTCTACAAGCCATTACATCGGCTCTTGAAAGGAAGATATTCAGCACATCTGAACTCATTTAAATATGAGGAGCATAGCAAATCCACGTCCTTAGCCAACCTCATGCACCATCTGACAAGAAAATACCATATAGGATATCCTGGGTCGTAATAAATTCTCGAGTCCCATACCAAGGCCAATGCTCCACGTGTGGACTCCGTCTGAAAGAAGCCCTTTGTAATTATTATAAGTTAGCAAACTTGTTAAAGCGAGAAAATTTTAATCCATATATAGAAGGATAGAAATTAAATCTAAAACTAAATAATGGGAGACTTTTATATAAGAAAAAAATATATTAAGACTTTTCATAAACAAAGTATATAGAAGATTATGGTAAAACTAACTATTCACTTCATTACCGGTGAATAAATATAAGATATCGTAACAAATAGTATACAATAAATGGGGTAATTAAATTAGAGATATTCCCAATATATAAGGAAGTATGTTCAGACACAATATTTAAACAAATTTGGACATATAAACACTTAATGAATATACTGCATGATTAAAAATGCATAACGTTTTTATATAGGTCAGTGTAATTGTGAATTCTTAATTTATTTTATTTTTAAATCAAGCAGTATATTCAGAACAATAAAAACCAAGACAGGACGAGAATCTCATGTCGTTTATAACATTTAATTAGAGTAAGGTGAATTTGAAGTAATTAATTAATTTTTGGACGTCTTAAAGCTGATTCTGGTATATCCTTGCTTTAAATAACGTCGTAGCACAAATCATAAATCATCGTTAATGGAACCCGGATGGTCCTCATCACTATGACAGAAGTGTGTTGGCACTCCGTCGCTTACTAAGACGAGGGTTCCAGTTGATCCGATCAACGGAACAGCCTGCTCGTGAAATTAACGTGAAAGTGACTGAGCACTCCGCAGACACGTGTACCCTTAACGTAGTTCTCGGGGATAGTCAGCAAGACACAGTGTGACAAGGCTGACCGTTTGAATTACAGGCACAACAGAAACAGGAAGTAAGAGTGAGAGAAAGTTGTGGTGAAAGAGTACAGCAGGGTTCGCCACCATCCCCTGCCGGAGCCTCGTGGAGCTTTAGGTGTTTTCGCTCACTAAACACTCATAATGCCCGGTCTGGGAATCGAAACCGTGATCCTATGACCGCGAGTCCGCTGCCCTAACCACTGGGCCATTGCGCCTCCAGAAGTTAAAATTAATACGAATAAAAATTAATACAAATAAAAGGAATAAAAAATATATAAATATAATATAGGTCGATACCGAATAAAGTAAAGTAAAATAAATAAATGACGTACCATAAAGTAGCCCATGGGTTAAAAAATCAAGGACAGAAATGATTTAACACCATTTAGAATTAAAGCACAAAGTTCTTCATCTCCCTCGGGCACATTTTACAAGTAAAAAACAGTAGACACCAATAAGCAAGCCCGCACCAGTTAGGTATATCCAAGAGTGAACAACACATTTTTTTATTACCCACAAGGGGCGACATAGAGGGGACGATACAACCTGATTTGGGGTCAGATAAAAACGGATGAATTAACAAAAACATGCATTTAAAAATTTTATAATGAAATAGAATTATAGTCGGATGATGTGACAGACCGGAAGACATTACGGATGGAGTGGTAAGGCGGGTCCAGCACGGACCCCTCGTGCCCCGCCTCGCCACTGATAGCTGAGATGAGCCCTTCGTCTCATTCATGTGGTTACATTTACTCGCAACTTTCGTGCTACACTCTTCCATCGACTTCCAAACATTTTCGCAGTCAGGCATTTTCTCTCCAGCTCTATTTTCCTCTTGAGGTGAAAGGTGAAATAATTCACCAGTGCAGAGCTAGATATGAAAATGCCTCACCTTACACCTTTCACCCTCGTTTTCCAAATAACCTGTCTCGCAACTGCCACCACAGTGAGAAAACAAATCTTACCT
>NC_069007.1:1510971-1511874 GCF_001194135.2 Octopus bimaculoides
CCGAACAGGTAAGGCCCCCCCTCGGTAACACTGCCATGCCAGAGACTTCTGAAAATTATCCAGGGTCTTTGGCCCGAATGTACGTCGGAATAGACTGGCCAGCTGACTTTCGTCGAGACCAAGGGTTTCCCCTAAGGGGTCATCACATTTCGCCTCTACAAGCCCTCTATAGAAGAATGCGGTGGAACCCCTGCCGCAGGCATTGCACAAGCGACGGCATAGCAAGAGTGCCTTGCGGCACTCCGTGTACCATGTACCCAACTTCGATCTTCGATTCAACCAGGTTTCCCCATCCACCGGAACTAGTGAACTTGGGAAACCTCTGTTTCGCCAGCGGAGACCACACCCGTTCACCATCCAGGTAGAGCGAAAGATGCCTCAAGCTCAGCGCATGTTTGCGCATCAACAGCCAAGGCATGTCAAGTCCACCCTTTAACGGTTGTTGGCAGCAAATAGAGCGTCTCACAAACGGTTTCCAGCTCTTCCACAAAAAGCAGAAGAGCTGTCTTTCCAGCTTGATTAACCACGAATCGGAGCAAGGAACGACGGTTTAGCAACAACAACATCCAAATCGCGCAACCTGATGTTATTGAGGAAGCGACCTTGCTTCCAGCCTGTCATCAGGCTACGCACATTTAAGCAACCTACATGAATAGACTCCATTACCTATCTCGTATCAGTGGTTCGGCGGTTCTTCTTTTTCTTTCTCCTTTTCTTGGGGTCTTCCCGTATTTGGACGTAGGCCCTCGTAAACGTATGGAGAAAAATCCCTCCTGAGGGGGCCTACGTCATGAAAGAATTCGGACTTAAACCGTCCGTAATCCTTCCGGCCTATCTTGTAAATGAGAAAGTCTTTTGACGTAGTTTTCTCTACTCGTTTGGCAGACGCAATAGCTGCCAAAC
>NC_069007.1:1512183-1513702 GCF_001194135.2 Octopus bimaculoides
CTTTAGCCCGCAGTTGAAGCACCTCGGCTTCCTTCCCTCGACAGAAACTATTAATTTTTCCCTTCCACCTAAATTAATAGTTTCGCCGATTTCTTCTAGGGTTGCTGCTTCTGCTTGTATTGTCATGGTCAGGCATTGACCCTTCCAATGCTCTTCTTTTTCCACTGAGGCCTGGAGTATTGATATTTTTTCCAACAGGCCCTTTGTGATTCCAGCAACCAAACGCGCTGCATCCACTTCCCGTGGGATATTATTTACAGTAATTTTTGTTGTTCTTCTTCCCATATATAAGGGAAGAAGAACCACCTCCTCTGTTCTTAGAGTCTCCGAAGAGTATCTTTTTGCTGCCTCTTCCGACCTGAACCTTACCTCTAATGTCCCGAATCTCCTCGCTCGGTTTATATAAGAAATCTCAGGCCATATTTTCTTCAGACATTCCTCGATTGTTTTTTCTTCCATTTTTACAATCCTTTTTTTTTTCCTATGCAGTACGTTTTGTATATTATTCTGTTTTTTTTCCACTGATTCAGTGTCCTCTTCTGGGGTGAAGACCCGAATCTCCGACCCCTCCTTTGTTATTGATGTCATATATTTTTCTCGGTTACTGCTATCCGTGTTTATCATAAATTTCTTTCTACCTGCCACTTCCGCAAACTTTTTCGGTGATACCACCGTTGAGACTGCCGGTGAGATTTCGTCACCGAAAATACTTGTGAACGCCTCACCCACAGGTGGGAATTCACTTGGTGAAAGGTTTTCCATTCTTCAAAGTTGGCTTACAAGCCGCAATAAAGATAGCAATGGTTCCCCCGTAGGGGGGAATTTCAACGAGTTGCTTTTCAAAAAGCAAATAACAGTTTTTTGTTTTTTTTCAGCAATAAGCACAATTCACGAAAGCAGTTTACAGGTTTTGAAAGTCAAAACTTACTAATAGCAGGGAAATAAGAAAAACACGTCCAACATCAACGCAATCCAGTTAAGTATATCCAAGAGTGAACAACAGGTATCAGCAGGTAAAACATGTAAAATTTAATTCCACTGACCATGTCCAAAAAGTTCACACCACATGGGTCAAAATACAATTACAGCACCCAGCAGGTATCAATCAGTAAAAGCAATTTCACAATATGAGCCAGCCTTAGACAAAACCCATGCAAATAATGGAAAGTTCTTAAAGAAAAAGTGCTATTTTAGAATAGTCAAACAAGCTGGAGAATCAAAACCAATCTACGATGTTTCAAATCGCCCTAACGCAAACTATTACACTTAAGTTATTTTTCTTACGTTATATCTTCTTATTCCTTATGTTTCACGGATTATGTTGTATATCTTATATATGCTCATTGATGGGGTGTGATATGTTCAGTCGTTAACCCAGCTTTTTTATTCTATAACTAATATTTTACTCTTGTCTCAATTATTCTGAACACTTCTCCTTGCAGCCCTATATAAAATCTATTGGTTTCCTAATAAGAAACCATTAATATTACACACACACACATATATATATATATATATA
>NC_069007.1:1514803-1515932 GCF_001194135.2 Octopus bimaculoides
ATATATACATATATGTCTGTATATATATATGTATTATATGTATGTATATGCCTGTAATTAATCAGCTGATGAATATTACACGTCTATTGTGTAATACATACAATACACTTTTGAATATCAGCAAAGCTAATGATTGGAATATCTTTTGTTCTGTGTTTATTTCAAATTTGTTAATTAATGATTAAATAAAGGCATATAAAGAAACAATAAAATAAATAGAGAATTCTTTAAAATAATAAATTATCTAAAGAAGCCATTTTATTGTTGAAATCAATTGCATTTTTAAAAGAACATTATACTAATTAAATTTTAGACTTCTATGTAAAATCCAGAATTAATTACATAAGTGTTTATATAGTGGACGAAGTTCTAGTTACATATACAGAAACACACGAACAGACACAGAAATGCACACACTTATTATAACGCATATGAATGCGCCTATATGCATGTATACATATAGACATATATGTATGCATGCATGTATGGGCATCCATATCTGCATACATACATATATGCACACGATGTGTATGGATACATACACACACGCGTATATCCAATATATACATACATGCATATATTTGTATATGTGGTAGCTTTTCTTTGGTCAATCCGCCATTTGCCAACATTATATGACACAATACAGCATATTTCAGAAGATAATGTCAACTAAGACTATAGAATGACAAACATAAGCGAGCGACACCGTCATGTTATATAATAATCAAATGCGATTCTCATCTTCATGATTTCATTACTTCTAAACCAGTGTTGCTATGATCCATTGCTGCTGACTATGAAATGAACCAAAAATCATATGTCCCTGTTTCATTATTTCACGGTAGAAACAGCAGTAAGAGTTTAGTATTTGTATGCTCATCTATTCTTATTCGTTTATTTTAATTTATATATTTATTTACGTATTTATTGGCTTATTTCATTCGTTTACTTGGATCACTTACATATATGATTGCAATCAATTGATAAATAGATATAACTGAATGTTTAGAGGCTAGTGTTTGTTGATTGTTTACCCTCCCCATTTTCTTATTTGCCTTATATGTATATACACACACACACACACACACACACATATATATATATATATATATATATATATATATATATA
>NC_069007.1:1518459-1520230 GCF_001194135.2 Octopus bimaculoides
ATGGAGGTGGTAATAGCGAAGAAGTAAGTCAAGGAGATTTCAGTTCAAGAGGCATTTTAATAAAATTCATTTTAAAAAGTTATTTAAAGAAAATATTACCAGTTTCTATGAATCTCAACTTATCAAATATCAGTAAAAAATAAGATCATAAAAATTTGAAGTAAAAACACTTTATTTTCTGTCTTGTGGGTCAAGAACTTGTCTGGAGATCGGCTTCTTTAAATATTGTTTGGTTTAGAGATCAAAGTGCAGAGAGTGAGAAAAGGAGTGTGTATGGTCTAAAAGAAATCAGTGTGTGTTCCTGAACGTGTGCACATGTGTGTGTGTGTGTGTGTGTGAATTGAGCTGAACATCTTTTCGATATATGTATAAGCACAGGTGTACATGCATACATACGCGCACATATAGATATATATGTTTATGTGTGTGTATATATATATATATATATATGTGTGTATGTGTGTGTGTGTGTGTGTGTGTGTGTGTGTGTGTGTGTGTGTATATGTACACGCACACACATACACATACATATATATATAATATAAAATAAAATGCATAATACACACAAATACACACACAAACATACAAACATAAACACGTATATACATTATATTTATGCTTCATATGTTTCAGGATTGTGGCCATGCTGAAGCTCCGACTCGAAGGGTCAAGTACAACATATCGACCACAGTAATTATTTAAGCCCGGCGAAAATGCTCACCTCCTGTTTTGCCGAATCGCTAATTTACAAGGAGAGAACGAGAGAAACCCCGGTTCCCAAGTGATTTCTGGGGAGAAATACATCACAATCATAAAGACAAGTATTTGGAAAATCCTTTTCATCGGTGTTTACAAAAGTACCCCGAGGGCCAAGAGTCTCGTGCAATGATACTTACCAAGCTCTCGGTGCTTGCGCCAGTTATGATGATTTCTGCCGATTTAAATAATAACAATCAATGTATATGCGTGTGTGTGTATCTGTGTGCATATACGTCTCTTTGCGTGAGTGTGCCTACACATGCAAATATAGATTGAACTGTGTGTGTAGAAGTGTGCGAATTTATTTGTATGAATATATCGATGACGTCACTATAGCTGAAGACGTAAGAAATTTGTAACATGCCTTTTCAGACACAAGTGAAACACCATGAGTAAGTACCGCCATGTTTGTTTTCGCTTCCTCCAAAATTTACAACACTTCATATGTACCAGTAATGTAAGGCGGGTCGGAAGAGGGTCATTTACATTTACATCCTTTCTGTCCTTGCTATAACCTTTCACATTGCTTTCATTGTCAATATTATCAATATTGTTTATCAGCATGGACATAATCATCATCATCATCATCAATTATTATTATTATTTTTATTATTATTATTATTATTTGCTGGCAGAATCGTTAGCACGCCTGGCGAAATACATTGCGGTATTTCATCTTTCTCTACGTCGTGAGATCAAATTTCACCGTGGTCGACTTTTCCTTTCTTCCTTTAGGGATCGATAAATTATGTAGCAATGTAACATTGGATTTGATTAAATGGACTTATCTCCTACCCCAAATTTGCTGCCCTTGTGGAAAAATTTGAAACCATTATTATTATTATTATTATTATTATTATTATTATCACCAATATTATTATTATTATTAAGTCGGCGGGCTTGTAGATTCGTTACCGCGCGGGGCAAAATGCTTTGCGGCATTTCGTTTCTCTCTTTACGTTCTAAGTTCGAATTCCGCCGAGGTCAACTTTGCATTCATCTTTTCAGGGTC
>NC_069007.1:1520293-1522662 GCF_001194135.2 Octopus bimaculoides
CCTCCGAAATCGCTGGTCCTGTGCCAAAATTTTAAACCATTATCCTTATCATTTTTATTAATAATATACAGCGGCAATCTGGCAGAATTTTTAGCACGCTGGACGAAATGCTTAGAGGTATTTCGCCCGTCGCTACGGTCTGAGCTCAAATTTCGCCGAGGTCGACTTTGCTTTTCCAGTTGCGTATTGCTGTAGTTCCGGAGAACAACTTTAAGGGTACGGGTGTCTGTGGAGTACTCAGCCACTTGCACGTTAATTTTACGAGCAGGCTGTTCAGTTGATCGAATCAACTGGAACGCTCGTGATTGTAACCAACGGAGTGCCCGTCACTGGTTGGTGGAGACAAATCGTAGAAGTTGTTATTGCATGGAGCTGATTCGCGAATGTAATATATATATATATTCGTTCAGTGTCTTAACATTTCTGACTTATAAATGTTTTGCCCACTCTACTTTTCGATGTAGATGCGATCTGGGCTTTGGCAAGTCAACCGTGAAGATCGCGGACCTGTCTTCCTCTGCCCGGGAAATACTGGCAGTTTTCTTGTGTAATGTTTTCTTGCCAAATAAGTAATGTTGTCGAAGAGAACAAAAGAAATGGAGGCAGCCATTTTTATCTCTGACCATGCAGCTTTCAATGATTTCATATTCCATGGTGAGAGCGCATAGCGACGTCGTGCCCTCCAGTAAAGTTAATTAAAAGGTGAACGAAAGTGTCGCGCATAATCTGTGAATGTGCTTACAACACTCAGCGAATTAGGAAATCACTTGTCTTTATTATCATTATTATTTTTTTTATTTATTATTATTTTGTTGTTGTTGTTGTTGTGATTACCACTATAAGAGTTTAGTTGGTGCCATCGTAAAGTACTTATTTCAGATTGGTTCTGAACGTACCGACTTTGTACGTATTCAATAGAAAGTCTATTTTTGCAACAGCAAGAATTATTCCAGTCACAGACCTAAACAGATCACAATCGTTCACATGCACAGAAGCACACGCACACACACGCACACACACACACACACACACACACACACACACACACACACACACACACACACAAAGAACAATGTCAATCAGACGCGCGCTACAAAGTTATAAGAGCAGAGCCTTAATAAATTTATTTGATAAAGTCGGGAACGGAACACCCACATACAAACGTTGCTACGCACCGGGGCCAAACGCAACACTTCGTGGCTGCGAATTGAAGTTTTTCATAGATATCTGTTAGTACCATCTCCTATATTTTCAACCATAACGTTTAGTACGAAATCACATTTCAAATTATCCTTCCTTTTATGACGGTCGTTTGAGATTGGTGAATATCATCAGCTTTTTTTTTTAAAGTAGGTGTAAGACGGAGAAATCTCCTTGTACACTGTACGATAACTCTCAAAGATATCTGCTTTGGAATAAATAAATTTGAGAAGAAGGTGGCAAAGGCTCCGTCAACGTTCATTTAGTGATATTAAGAATTAGTGGCCATTATTATGTATGATAATAATCAGATTTTTGCCTGGTTCTTTTTAATTTCGAAGGCAATGTTTATATTCCTCGGAGGTATTATACACGTTTAATTTTTTAGTTTAAAAATTGTATCTGATTTGCAAACATCTTCTGTAAATATAATTTATAAAGTCAAACGATGTGACTTAGCTAACCATTGTAAGGATCAGGAGTTGCCTCCGTAATGAAACTGCACCAAGAGATAAGTAGAATTCATACGAAAAGTTTGGTCTTAATTAGACTGGCAGATTTCTACTGCATTATTTATTTTACAGTCGAGTGTCACAGGAAGGGAATAATTTGAACACTCATGATTGACGCTTTCACAAGGAAAATACTGAATTATAGATTGAGAGGGAATAAGAAAAGAAAAGCAGAGACAGACAGACAAAACAGAAATGAAAGAAATAATGAGTAGAAATTGTCCCCTATACCTATCTATGGATTTCAAATGAATGTTAGGCTTAAATAATTCTGAAGAATGTGAACACAGGATACAGTGTGTATAAGAATCGACTACTTTGTATATTTGTCCGAGAGTCTAAAGGAATTTGCCTATGGTATTGGCCAAATAGTGACATTATTTAAAATGTATAACAATATACTTTAATAGTTACCTATCAGAAGAGTTGTAAATAAACTTAAAGAGGTGCAATGCGGTTTGGAATATGCACTGTTATATCTGTAATTTCGATGTTGTAATTTATAGAAAATTTGTAGTGTGTGACGACCGCGTGTATATATTAACACTGATATACATACGTACATATAATATTGATACATACAAAGGTAAACATATATGTGTACACACACACACACACACACATATATATATATATATATATATATATATATATATA
>NC_069007.1:1528112-1531686 GCF_001194135.2 Octopus bimaculoides
ATATATATATATATATATATATATATATACATATATACATATATATACATATAGATATAATATATATACATGTTTTCATACATACATATATACATTCACATATACTTATGTGTAAATATATCTATATAAATACATATATATGTATATATATATATATATATATATATATATATATATATATGGGTGTGTGTATGTGCGTTCATACCTATATATTCAAATATGTATACGTATATTCGTTTAAACATATATATATATATGTATATAAATATGTCTGTGTGTATAAACTTATGTATATATGTGTGCGTATGTATGTATCTATGTATATATATGTGTGTGTGTATGTATATAATATTGCCTCTAGCATATTGACTGCCTTTCATCTTTGTTACATGAAAGCAAAATAATTAAATATAAATTTTTACAACACTATTAATCTCAACTAATTAATTATTATTAGCATAATTATGTAAAGTAAAGGGCTTTGGAAAATTATTCCTTAGAAATAATATGTTGGTTACTACCAAATAGTCGTTCAGACCGAAAATCTCCACAGAAAGGCAGACAATTCTTAGAATTTCAATTTCATTTGGAATGAATCAAAAGGAATATATTCACAAGGCATTAATTCCGTGCGATTCACACATGGTTGCATTTGGTTTCACTAATAACGTAAATTATACTCTTTAGAGTTAAGCTAAGCTCGTCATACTTCATGCTTCGAATATCCTAACGCTACATCACAGCAGGGTGTATAAGGGCAGTAACAGCCGCCTTGAAGAGTTTCGTTAAACTTTATAATTAATAAACTCTACAGATAGTGGATCGATTCTTCGTTGTGTAGCGTATCATAACTTCTCATACAATTTTCCTGCTCTACGTTTTCTTTGTCGTCTCTGGTGCATTTGATGTACTCAAACAATTATTGTTGATATTATTATCCTTGTTTCTGTCAGCATCCTCATCCTTCGTATTTGAAATGTTGTTACTGACTGGCAGATGCCTAAAGACGCCGGGTAAAATACTTCACGGCATTTTACCTGTCTTTGTGTTCTGAGTTCAAATGTAACGAAGGCCGACTTTTGCCTTTCATCCTTCAGGGGTCGTTAGAATAAGTACAAGTTGTGCACAGGGTCGTTGTAATCGACATACCACTACCAAGAAATTGCTGGCCTTGTGCCAAACTTCGAAACCAGCTCTGTTGTGCCACCGTCGTCGTGATCCTCCACTTTACACTTATTATTGTTGTTGTTGCTCTTGAAGATGCATTCGATCATATAATTTTTTGTTGTCTCCGACATCCTCTTCCTCATCATCGTCATCTTTACTACTGTTCGATGCTGTTGTTGTTGCTTTTGTTTTATTGTTGTTGTTATTGTTATTGTCGTGGTTATAGTTGTTATTGCTTTTGTTGTTGATGTTGTATTTGTTATTGTTGTTGATTCTTCAAATCAGCCGCGATCGAACCGATGACTGAAGGCATTCAAATATTTTTCTTTTTCAGATATAACGTATCCAGCACTACAAGATTCAGTTTGCTCTTCCCATTTATTGTGTGAGGATTGCATACCTAAACACAGATACATACATAGACATTTTTGGCTTTTCAAATATACCGTATCAAACTCATAGGACATATTCGCTGAATAAATCAAAATTACAAACGTGTAAGAATGTGTGTGTGCATGAGTGTATGTATATATGTTATTGAAATGTGTATGGATACTTTGTGCGTGCGTATGTATGTATCTTATTGAAGGTAATTGGATAGTTCGATGCATGATAGTAAGCAGGGCTTCATCATCCCATAGATGTAGCAATAGACAGCTATATAAAATTCAGGACTTATGTGTGAATGTGTCAGAATGTGTGCCAGTCTAGTGCCTTTTATGTGAGACAAATATAAACGACTCTCAGCCAGATTAACCAGCAGTTGTTGCGGTGACGTTTTTAATCGTAGAGTGGCATCCCTAAAAATTCTCACAATTAACCTGAATTTCGTTCATGTTATCTCTCATGGAGCAGTGCCGGTAGCTATTTACAATAAATAAATAAATACACCACCACCGCCACCAACGCCGCCGCCGCTGCCACCTAGAACTTGTCTTTATTATATGCACACACACACACACACACACACACTTGTCTTTATTATATGCACACACACACACACACACACACACACACACACACACACACACACACACACACACACATATATATATATATATATATATATATATATACTCATTTATACATACATATATTCACGCATTCGTAATATATATATATATATATATACATTAAAGCAGCGAACTGACAGAATTTTTACCGCCCTTTGCGGTATTTCTTTCAAATTCGCATCCTCAGTTCGAATGATGCCGGCGTTGACTTTGACTTTCATCCCTTCGGGGTCGATAAAATAAGGGCCAATTGACCATTAGGGTTGATGTAAACGACTTATCTCCTCTCGCAGAATTGCTTGCCTTATGCCGAAATTTGAAATCAATACCTCCGTATCAATGAATGAATCAATCAATCAATCAATTAATCTCTCTCTCTCTCTCTCTCTCTCTCTCTCTCTCTCTCTGTATATATATAACATTTGGGTTTACTTATTTGATTTGGGTGAATCTTGGGCTTTTGTTTTGGTCAATCATTTTTAGCGTTTTGACAGAAACATGTTATTCTAAAATTGTTTTTTAACATAAGCGTGCCCAAACAAGTTGAATGCTTACACAGAGCAGGTTTTACAGCCACATCATGCAAACCGACCGCGAGAAACCGGGCTTAGCTGCTAGTACATAGATGTGTGTGTGTGTGTGTGTGTGGAGTGGTTGACTTCTCGTATAGGAGAAAAGCCATTGCTAGAAATATACATACTCACACACACACATAATGCACGTGCATAACTGTTTGTGTGTCTTCGTTTTGCGCTCAATATCACTTCACAGCTTGACAAGAGAGTTTTTTTCTGTTTTTGTTGCCTCGCCTACATAAATTAATAGAAAACGTTCCGGGCTTGGAAATACGTGCAACGAACGATTTGCTCAGTTAACTGTTCAAGGCTTTGCACCAATATGTCCGCTGCCAAATGATTGAAGCCAGCAAAAGATAAAGGACAGAATGACATTTTTCATAATACTCAGTTTCGTTTTTCTGGAACCGGTAACTGTGTGAAGTGATGTATTATTGAGATTAAATTGACAACCAAAACAAGAAAGGCATCTATACGCAGCATGAAAACAAAACCTGACAATGCACCGATGTACACCAGGGAAATCATAACCATCCAACTAGGTATGGAGAAATATATATATATATATATATATATATACAAATACATACACAGACACGCATACGCAGACACGAATATATATATATATATATATAAGTATTGAGTATGTATCGTTGGTGGTATGTCTGCACCTTCTTCGAAAGAGACGAGCAAAGTCTTAGAAAATACTACACTATATTATTGAATGAGTGTGAGTGTGCGTGTTTACAAAGCACGTATATTCATGTATGTGTATGTGTGTACGTGTGTATATGCATATATATGCGTGTGTATCTATAT
>NC_069007.1:1531762-1536808 GCF_001194135.2 Octopus bimaculoides
TATATATATATATATATATATATATATATATATATATATATGTATATATGCATGCGTAAGTACATATATATACATATGCATATATACATATATGTGTGAGAGAGAGAGAGAGAGAGAGAGAGAGAGAGAGTGAGTGACTCTTTGACTATGTGTTACCCCCATCACCACTTGACAACCGGTATTGGTTTGTTTAGACCTATTGAAAAAGTACTACGCTTAAAAAAATAAGATTTGGGTGCGATTTGTTTCACTAATACTCATCAAGACAATGTTCCAGCATGGCCGCAGTCAAATGAGTGTAACAAGTAAAAGAATAAATGAATACATATATATAATTATATATAAATAAAAACGCTCTCTTTCAAAGTTTAGCCCGGCTCACGGGCCCGGTTTCACGGTTTGAATGGTGCATGTGTTCCCCACCTGGACGGGACGCCAGTCCATCGGAGCGTTACTCATTTTTGCCAGCTGAGTGAACTGGAGCAACGTGAAATGAAGTGTTTTGCTCAAGAACACAACGCATCACTCAGTCCAGGAATTGAAACCACAATCTTACAATCATGATAACACTGGGATCGAAACCACACGTCTTCCATGACGATTTAGGTGCTGTATACGAGCGAGTAATATACACGGGTCTGGCATATCTTTCATAATAAAGACCGTAACCTTACCGTATATTTCCGTCTGGCATTTTAGGTCAGACTACGGAATGAAATCTGATGGGTACGCTGCTCTTTGTGTCTTTTTTAATACCATACGCCATTCAAGCAAGTAAAAATAACTGAGAAGCTCCAAGTAACGCTCAGTTAAAGTCGTCCTTGTGTTTGTTGTATACCTGAGATTTGCAACAACCATGCTTTGTATTTTCAAACATATGAGACGTGCAGTATAAAAGGGCGTGATGCAGTTGTTGGCGCTGTCCACGTGGCTGCGTACTTTGTTGCAATGCTTGCAGCGACAGTTATGTTCTTCATTGAGTACCAGTCGCTGTACCGCCCTGGAGTCACGGGCTGAGAGGTTTTCATTGTAGCCTCGAAGTATCACACGTTTGCATCGTTTAAATACCGTTTAACTACAT
Organism: Octopus bimaculoides; assembly: GCF_001194135.2. Classification (NCBI taxonomy): domain Eukaryota; kingdom Metazoa; phylum Mollusca; class Cephalopoda; order Octopoda; family Octopodidae; genus Octopus; species Octopus bimaculoides. Next base: position 1,532,844 of record NC_069007.1, read on the forward strand.
GTAGTACTCATGCTGCAGGTGATAAATGATGTAGTGTAGATGGGGGGCAGTTGTTATTTTCTGTTGTGGAGAAGAATCTATGTTCTGTTTAAGATTCGTTCGTTCTTAGACATTGTATTTCTTTATCAGCAACGACAACCATGATTATATTTCTGTTTCCTTCTTTGTATTCCTGTCTCACATAATTTTTATCGTTGTATATTTTTATCATCTGTTTCTTGTTTATCCTTTACTAGGTCATTGTCAAATTTGATGAACGGACAACAATCATACCTGCATACATCCAAATATTGATTTTTTTTTTTTTTTTTCGTTTTACTTAATTTTGGGCTTCGAAATGTAAGGTGTTTGCTAATTGGCTCTATTTTCCCGAGATTTTTCCCTCTTCAATATATGACAGACTACAATCTTACCATCTTGATCTTTAAAGTCTCGCGTAATTTAGGTTATTTGAGAAACTTTCTCTGGAGCTAGTCTGGAGCTAGTCCAACTCTAATTTGAATATCTTGTCATATTTTCAATGCAGAGTGCTTATATTTTAAGCAAATATATTTTGAAGCTATTTTGACCTCCAGACTTATTTTGGTAACAACATGTAATCCGGGAATGAAAGGATGATATATTTGGCACTGAGTTTTAGTACCTGTTTCGATGGTTTGGATAAGATTCAATTCCTAAATCCTGTGTTATTATTTCTTGGAATTTCTAGTCGTAAATTGAAGTGTCTTTACTATTTCTTTCTCCGAGCAGTGGAATCTTATAACTTTCAAACTTGTCTAGCTGTTGAACTATTCTACAGAGACAACACTGTAAGATATTAGATTGGGAAGCGATCTGTAAATCGCGGGTTAATGTGCTTCCATATTATAATTCCTGTCACTCAACTTGCGTGTTGATATCACTTCTCTTATCCTTATAATGAGTTCCACATTTAGTCACCCAAGAGAGAAAGTGAGAGGAAGTAAGAGAGAAAAAGAATATTCGTTTATAAGAATGAGCGTGAATAATGGTGTATGAATGTAGTTATGTATTCGTTATAAAAATGTTTGATATTATGGCAGTCTACTCCAGCAAATGCATCATTTCAACTGTCAGTGAACCACATTCAGACAAGGATTAGATCATATTCTGATCACCACCTGAAAGCCGATTGCATGCTGGAACAGATCAGTAGTTGATAAAATTAACTTTATTAGCGGAGTGGCACCAAAGAATCGTAACTCAGAAAATGATAAACCTCTAAGTTTTAATTAATCAGCATTCGAAATCAGGGCCGAAAAAGCAATGGAATTTCGTGGAATTCACGTTGTCCAACAATCTGAAGTTTTCCCAAAGCGACGCCACTATTAGGGATAAAATTTCGAAGGGATTGAAGAATAAAAACATTTACCATCTAGAGCCTGGGCCAATGGTTTCTAACTTATTTTAGCAAATAAAAGAATTTGCCAGGCGAAGTCTTCTGCAGCAGGTACACCCGGATTACACACATATAGACAAGGCAATCCAGTATATGCCCCATGCTTATACAATGTAATTTTTCAAATCTACCGCGCAAGCGCAAATTTTTGTCGGCAGTAAATAAAAGATGCTGGCGTTTAAATTCAAAAATTATCCAGAAAATATTATCAATAATTAATAATATCAAGGGTAATTAGAAAAATTAGAAATTTCTACTACCAGTGGCCTAGCGTTTAAAAAATTAGCCCATAGAATATATATTATTCATATAAATACAGTGTACATTTAAACACAGTATATAGTCTATGGACTAAATTTTTACACGCTAGGCCACAGAAATTTCTAATATTTCTAATTACCTTTGATATTATTACTTATATATATATATATATATATATATGTATATATATATATATATATATACATATATATGCATGTATGTATGTATGTATGTTTGTATTTATGCATGTTGGCACAGGTGTTCCTGTGCAGTAAAATGTGTGCTTCTCAACCATATGGTTCATGTTCAGTCCTACTGTGGTGGCACCTTGGGCAAGTGTCTTTTTCTAGGACCTCGGGCTGGACATAGCCTTGTGAGCAGATTTGATAGAGGGAAACTGAAAGATGTCAATCGTATGCGCGTGAGCCACGCGCGGGTGTGTGGTGTGTGTGGAGGGGGTGACCTCTACAACCGCTTGACAACCAGTGCTGATATGTTTCCGCAAAAAAAAACGATAGAATATGTGCCAGGCTTTAGATCTAAAATAAGTAATGGAATCATTTCATTCAATAAAACATTCCTAAAGGCGGTGCAACAGCATCGGCGCAGTGTAATGACTGGAACAAGTAGCGTGCGTGCGTGTGTGTAGCGGCATTAGATATAAAATAATAGACAGAACATTGTGGAATGTGAGATGATCAACGGGACGACAAATAAAGCAACCAAAATACAACTGATATAAATATACAATTGAAACACCCGAGAAAACGCATATCAAAACAGAATGTGGTTATACCAGCGGGAAGAAGAGAAGAGAGGATAACTGTAAAAGCCAAAGGGATGAGATATATATGGAGATTAAGAATATCGGAGAAAAGAAATTAAGGATTTAACGATGTAGCGGCAGATATAAGATTACTGAATAAGTTCAATGAGTAAACAACTGTAAACTGATATTTTACAAAACAGATTCGATTGCGTAAAATTCAGAAGCAGGCACAGATATGCGATGGTATTAGCCAATAGGAATGCATATGTAAATAGGAAACAACTGAAAAAATATATATAATTATAATCATCAGATCAGAAAAATGTTATTTAGATGGCGGAAAAAAAGGAACGCTACCAATGACAGCAAACAAAGTACAGAAGTTTGCCAAATGAATCTAAGATTGTTATAGATACAAGCGTGTATGTTGATATCTGTCACAGTATTTCCCTCCCCCAACGTCTCTCTTTCTTCCTCTGTCGTTCACTCTCTTTATCTCTAAATTTCTGTATGAAAAAGCATGTATGTGGGTGAGTATGTCCAGATTGGAGCAATATCGAGAATAACCAACCGAAATTGCAAAGATAACCTGGATCTCGACTGAGGAAAGAAAACTTCGAATGACCTGTCCTTGTATCGTCTATTTGGATGTTTTGTTGTAGATAGATAGATAGATAGATAGATAGATAGACAAACAGACAAACAGGCAGACAGACATACAGACAGACAGACAGACAGACAGGCAGGCAGACAGACAGACAGATAGATAGATAGATAGACAGATAGATAGATAGATAGATAGATAGATAGATAGATAGATAGATAGATAGATAGACACTACATATTCATATGCGTGCATAATTTAATGTCCAATGAACGAGAAACAAGTACCCAAGGATTACATATTCTAGAGAGAATATATGTATATTTTCTTTTACTTATTACAACTGAAGCTGGAAGTTTGGATCGCACGCGAGTAAAACAGTTTCGGTTTCAAAAAACAAATACGTATATGTGTATGTATATATATACATATATATATGTTTATGTGTATGTATATATATGTATGCAGGTATGTATGTATGCATGTAGGTTTGCATGAATGAATGTTGCTGCATGTATGTGTATATATATATATATATTATTTTGCTTAAAAGAGTTCCAACACTGTCTGTTTTTTATGTTTTATTTATATTCCTGCAGAACTAATGTGGGGTATAGAATATGGAATATACAATATATAATATAATATACAATATATAATATAAAATAAAATAAAAATGGATGGCACCATGAAATAAAGTATTGAATGTAGATGAAATATTGAGTGTTCAATATAAAGGATCAAATATATAAATATATAAATATAAATATATATATATAAAGGCGACTCGAGTTTCAGGGCTAATTCCCTTCGTCATGGCCGGTATGACAGTCTTTAACAGACTGTGAGCAAAATAATATATTCCTCCATACACAATCATACAAAAAAATCCATCTTTTTTTGTATTTATTTTT
>NC_069007.1:1537547-1544537 GCF_001194135.2 Octopus bimaculoides
TATATATATATATATATATATATATATATATGAGAGTGTGTATATATGTCTGTGTGTGCCCGCGCGTGTATGTGTACGAGACATGTGTATATACTTACATGTCATGGGACATTTCTGATTACTTCCAGCATTTTCGTGATTTAAATGAAATTGGCAAACGAAACTTTCGTGATAGATTCTCTTTTCTCGGCATTTTCATATCTATATATAAACACACTTGTGCACGTGTAAGTGTTACGCGCGTTTGTCTGTTTATGTGTGTATGCGTGCGTTTCCCTCTGTGTGTGTGTGCGCGCGCTTGTGTGTCTTATGACTGCGTTGGTAGATTATTTGGTCTACGACGGCGAAGTAATGATTTTAATTCACAGCGGCATTTTGTGGCCTTGAGCAAGATTCTTTACTTCACCTTGCTTCAATCAACTCAGATGGCAAAAATGAGTTGTACCAGGAATTCAAAAGGCTAACCTGTCACGCCGAGTCTCCCTGAAAACTACGTTAAGGGTACGCATGTTAATTATACGAATAGGCTGTTTTGTTGATCGTATCAACTGGAGAAGTCATCGTCGTAACCAACGAAGTGCCAGTTTCTAAGCCTATGTACTGACATGCCTAAACATGTACATAATCATATCAACGTATATCTGTGTCTCTCTTTCTTTCTCTCCATATCCATCGATCTATGTATCTATCAATCTGTCTGTTTCTCTCTCTCTCTATCTATCTATCTATTTATTTATCTCTACCTGCCAATATAGCGATATATATGTGTGTTTGTATGTGCGTGTGCGTCTTTGTTTTTGTGTGTACATGTGTGTCTAAGTGCCTGCGTTTTATCTCCCACAATACCTTGTAATAATCACCGAATTTTAGCGGTTAGGCAAAACAATAAGAAGCGATAGAATACATATAACAAATTTAAAAAATACATAAGCAGTAGAATCAAATTACATCACTAAAGTTTTCCAGCGCATTGCCCCAGAGTGGCCGCATAACACATACCAATAACGTCAATTGATGTTCAGGTATAAAAGAATATATACCTCTTGACCTTAATCTGTAATCTTATATAATTTTGTCATTCCGTCCTTTATGCACTCACACTTATCCATCCCAGCCACGTTTGTCGTTGGTTCTGCCAGAATGAATAATCTGAGCGATAATGTTACGAAATTATGATGACTTTTTTTTGTATGTATGTATACATACATACACGGTGGTGCATCAGCATGGCCGCAGCTCTAAGCTGAAACTTAAAAAAAACAAAACAAAAAAAAAACATACATATAAGATATATATATATATATATATATATATATATATATATATATATATTATACTCACACACACACGTGATGTTTGAGTTAGAAATATCGAGCAGGAGAGGGGTGTCCTGGTAAAGAGAGAGAATGTTTTCTGAATGACTGAGTCAAAATTATGATTAGAGAAATCCTTTTAGATTAATATAATACGTAAACTATTGTATTGTTAGGTAAAATCGTTAGGTTTATTTCTCTTTCGATACTGAATGGTTCGACATTGATTTCTTCCTCTTTACTATTTTCTTTCTTTTCCTTGAAATGTTTGAACAGCTGGACGGAAGTTCGATGTCTCGAAACTGTCTGGACGAAGAAAAATTGCTAGTCTGTTGACAGAGTTCATCCGACAGAATAATGTTGCCAAAGTGAAAAATACGTTGAACGTATACAACATGAAACAAAGATATATGATCGTGTCACTGAAAATAAACGGCTGTCCTTTAATTTTTACGGCATCGCATGCAGGTAACATAAGTCTCGTCAACTATTTCCTCGATCAATGTGATGCCAACATCGAACAACGTGGAACATATGTTGGAATGAAATGCACACCGCTATGGATCGCTGCACTTCGGAATCATTTCTACGTGGTGGTTGCATTGGTCGACCACGGTGCTGATATCAATACGCAAGCAAGTTCTGGCAAAAGCGCCGTCAGCATTAGCTGTCGAAACGCTAAGATTGTTAAGTATCTCATTCAACAAGGTGCCGACATTGATTTGCCAGATGCCAGAGGTCGCACATGTTTAATGTATTCGGCCCCACATTTGAACATATGTCGTCGCTTGTTGTCTCTCGGAGCAAATGTTAACAGAGTTGATCATAAGGGGCAGGACGCTCTCCATTTCGCAATAAAACGAGGGCAGTTAAAAACAGTGGATTTATTTGTAAGACATGAAAGTAATCTTTTGAGGAAAGATAATCACGGGATAACACCTTTGGAGTTTGCAGCTATCCATAACAAACCGGATATTTTGGAATATCTAATCTCCACAAATCAGTACGGTAGAGAATCTATAATATCAGCTTATGAACTGTTGGGCAGCCAGTTTGCAATGGATTATCACTTGACTTATAATGCAGAACAGGTGAAGATATGGTGGTTTAGAGCCCTAGAAATGAGCTACGGAGACACAACTCAGACACCAATCATCAAGCATTTATCCACTCATCAAAGACTGGTCACTAATTTTATCGGGGAAGAATTTACAAGCTGTGACTTCTTGAATCAAATTTTACACGATGTGAACTCAATATGGACTCAAGGTCTATTGGTGCAGTCACGGATACTGGGACCCAGACATCCGACTGTCATCAAATCATTCATGAGAAAAACGTGTTTTCATATTAATCGTACTGACTTTCATTCTAGTTTGCAATTATTATACTGTCTGTTGATTTTCTTCGAACAGTTCGCGGACCCATTACAAAACGATATCCTTGATGTTGTAGGAACGTTCAGTTCCATCTTGATGCACACGGTATTAGCAAATAATTCCAGCACTTACTATATTTTCCGCATATTCCATTGCTTCGTCAAATACGTTAGCTATAATATAATTCCTTACTTGAAGAAATATGGTCGGAATTTAACGTTCCACAAAATACCAGATTTTGAACGTTTTTTAGTTGAAATTCTCGACTTACTTGAATTCATATTGAACTTTCCGTTGCCCGATTGTCAAGCAAGCGAGATTGAAAACAGTCTAGGTGAACTCTTACGCCATCATCCACGTGGTATGAACCATATAACGCTACTACAACTATCAATCCGAATGTATCGCACTGTCAGTGTAGTTGAAATGCTTCTGCGATGCGGTGCGGACGTGAATGCCATTGACAACGAAGGCAACACCGCGATACATTACGCTATTCTGTATCCTTCACAACACCAAATAGAAATATTGTCCTCTTTACTTCAATACGGATGCCATGTGGATATTGTCAACAATAATGGCTATTCTGCACTGGAATATCTTCAGCATTGCAGATTAATAACCAGCTCTTTGAAATACTGTACGCTTCAGTGCATTTGCGCCAGAATCATCCGTGAACACAACGTCAACTACAAACACATACTGTCAAAAGATTTGGCATATTTCGTAGATAAGCATGGCTAAGTTCTACTGTTTATAGGATTAATTTCTAGTGAATACCAAGATAATCATTCCTTCAATGTTTTCCAAATATTACACGATTATGATTAACTAAAATGAAAACAACTGTAAAACATAACAAGTAAATGCAAACGTTTATTAAATATTATATGTTCTCTGTATATTATCGGCTTCAATTATTGAGATTAATGCGTTATTTATCATCAGTGAATTTATAATTTTGCATCAGGTTTTAAAAGAATGGAAGTTGGTATGTCTGCATTATTTATATTATGACCACCACACTTGGATTGCTGTTGGACACGAAGCTTCTAGTATTTCTATTTATATGTTTTTAGGATATACATTCATATGGAAGTACGCATGGTTGTCTAATTGAGAAAGTGGCTTTGCAACCACTTGGTATCGAGTAGAGACCCCCAGAACGCGGCCTAAATCTAGTAGGAGGGGATATTTTTTTCAATTGAACTTTTAATGCGGTGCACCAACATGTTCGCGTTTCAAAGACGTAGACAGTATCAATGCGTCTCTTCGAATTATCAATCAATGAATTTACATTAGCTGCCCTAAACGTAAACGCATTCATACATTCACGCGCGCGCGCGAACATATAAGTTTGTATGTGTGTGCGTACATATATATATATGTGTTTGTGTATGTGTGTGTGTGCGTGTGTGCGTGCGTGCGGTGTGCGTGCGTGTGTGCATGAGCAGGCGTCGGGTGCAGAAAAATGCATTTTTTTGAATGGCCATATAACTGAAGAGTGGCATCCGAAACTCGGAGTTTTATCATGGCTACCGAATAGTTGTCACATTATTTACAGATATATATATATATATATATATGGAGTATCGGATACCGGGGCTGAGGTCTGCTCCTGCATAGCAGGATAATTGTTTTTAGTGCCGTGGTGAATAATTTTTGTTTAGGAAATAGCTGCTTATTATCCTCTGAAATATTTCTGCTGGTAAAGTTTGAAGGACCAAAAAGAATGGTAATTTTTAAACTAGGACTACTACAAGAGTGTTGACCAAATAGAGATAGAATCAATGATATAAGTGAAGTAAACATTGATAGCCCTGTCAAAGTCTATTACGACAACTAACGAGGAGTGGAAGTGGACGCAGATGAAGTAAATGAAGCAATCGCTTAAAAGGAAAAGAAAGGAAAATGCGATAATAAAATCAAATGAATTTCCTCATAAATAAATGCAAATAAAATAAGGAATCATAATAGAGTTTAGAAGCTCGTTTTCAAATTGTATCAACGTCATCGTCATCATAATCATCATCATCATAATCATCTTCTTCTCCTTCTCCTTCTTTTTCTTCTCCTTCTTCTTCTTCTCCTCCTCGTCCTCCTCCTCCTCCTCCTCCTCCTTCTTCTTCTTCTTCTCCTCTTCCTCCTTCTTAATAATCATCATTATCATCATCATCATCATCGTCGTAGTCGCCGTCCGTTTGAAAATATTAAACGACCAAGAATTGCTATAATTAAATAAATGAAAAGTCGTAAATGTGCAAGGTAATTTCTAGGATGATGATGATGATGATGATGATGATGATGATGACTATAACGATGGTGATTATTGGTGATGGAAAACATTTGAATGGTTCTATAGTATAAGAACCCTTGTTGACAGAATTAAAGCAATCATGGATTTAACTAGACACATTTTATCAAATATCATCAAGTTGTCAAATCCTGATGACGAAAACCACAGAAAAACTTCTCCTGGAATTGGGCTTACACTGGTCTGAAGGTGTGTTGCATGTCTCTAGCTGGATTTATTAATTTTTTTGAAGTGGAAGGTGGACGAAGTTATTGTAGGAATGCAAGCGTGGTAGACATCGATATTTCGCTATTATTGTGGTTGATGACATATATAAATAGAGTTAAATGCATTTCCTCGTGTTCGACGGCGAACAAATATCTCCTAGTGCCTCATAGTGAATTTCCGTATATACTTATAACCAGAAATACAACAAAAGTCAAGTTGTATTCTTTCCAGCATGTTCCAAAACGAATGAGTGTGCTTGTTATACATAACTTTCAATAAATATATTACCTGTAACACTTTCAGAAGTGTTACAACTCTACAGGCATCTAATCAGACATTTATATCTTACACATTTAGTTAAATTGTTAATATGTCATTACGTATTAACTCAATCGCCATTCTTATACATCGTATTACTCGTTGATTTTTTTCTTTTCTACAATTGAAGATGTCATGCTTTTTTTTGTGGGAGTATTAGAGGCAACATAAGTTCATTTAACTAAATTTGAAGTTTGTGTAATGAGTTTCATGTTCTGGAGACTTTGCTGGTCATTGAAATAAAAAAATAAAAATGTGAATTAATTCCAGCATTGTACCATTTTTTTTTTGATTTTACCGCCCATCATTATTCACGTTGTCCTTAGTTTAGAATGAAGACAATAAACGGAATATATTATTTATATATTAATTAATTATCTATTTGTTCGACTATATCTATGAAAGACAATAATATACAAAATGGTTTATGGAAAAAAATAATGAAGAATATATGAAATATTGAATATAAAAGTAATTTTGTAACTTAAAGCTATAAGAGAAAATAATAGTTTTTATCCTCGCCTCACAGTCCTCCCTTCTATAATTGAAATAAAACTAATTAGAGATGTTATTATATTTATGTTCTTCAGAGAAATGTATATTGTTTAATAAAAGATCTATTTAGCTCAAGACGAAGCCACTTCAATCTTGAACTATGGTTTATACAGACAAAAGCCACTGGGTTTATCTCCTTTGATTCTCGTTTGGAGTTAACGGATACAAATTATGTTTATATATCAACGCATCATAAAGATACGTCGAGCAATTCTTTAAAAGATGTTCTCGACTTGGCTGTTTGCTTCCCAACCACATGATTTTGGGTTTAGCTCCAATACCTCTTACCTTGGGAAGATGTCATCTACTACAGCCCCGGGCCGATGAAAGCCTCATGAGTGTATTTGGGAGACAGAAGCTGAAACAAGCCCCGGGCCGATGAAAGTCTTCTGAATGTACTTGGGAGACAGAAGCTGAAACAAGCCCCGTCATACAGATAAATAAAATAAGCCACTGCTTTGTCTGTCTCTGGGAATGTAGATCTAAAGAGGATCCGTGGGCGAGAGTGTAACGACGATGTTCTCAATATTGAAGAAGTACTCAATAATGCTTTAGCTCCATCTATCGTCGTTGATGCTGAGAGAAACGAAACCGAGACCGCTTCACAAAAAAAAAGCATTCGGCTAAAAAGCGTCTACAGAGGGAGTTGGAGTGAGACAGAGAAACATATACGGATATAAAAGGAACGAGAGGGGATGCATTAGGAGGAATGGGTGTGGTGTATAGTAGAAAATAGATTTAGCGAATATATGTGACGTGGTGATGAAAAGTGGACGGGAAATGATGCTGAGAAGATTGGCTTAACCGTGAAGGAGAGAAGCACAGAAACATAAGCATCCATATGTATATATACACTTATGCATTTATATACACACATATATATATATATATATATATATATATA
>NC_069007.1:1544717-1552676 GCF_001194135.2 Octopus bimaculoides
TAACACTCACTGAATGAAATCATCTGATAAGACCCTATCATGTGGTTTCGAGATTTAACCATTCAGGTTTTGCTTCTCTTCAGGGGGCTCCACAAATTACTCCGGGTTAAAGAGATAGCCTATTTCTTATTAGCGCATGAAGAAAATAACCGTTGAACAGTGAGCGCCAAATCCAAAGTGGTTTCACCTAATATGTATATAGACATATAACAATAAGTTTTTATAACGATAAATTAATATTATGATTTATTAAATACTTTATAATATAATAATCGTTTTATACAGATTTTCGAAATATATTTTTAAGCCTTTATTTTTTTACTGCAAAATCCTTTAAAAACAACTGTGTTAAAATCTGAAGTTCTTAAATTTACAACTTGAGGCTCGGCAGCCCACTCGAAATTTTCATTAATGAGCGGAAAATCAGTTTATAACACGTTTGCCGTTCCTCCTTTTATTTTTTTCATTCCTTGTTACGAATCGATTTGCGAAAACGGCACTTTTTTCACAAATTTTCGAAGTATGTTTTTAAGATAATATATCAGATTGTAAAATTGTTTAAACACAATAGTGTTAAAATTTCAAGCTCTAAAATATATACCTTTAGGCTCCGCAATGCACTTGAAATTTTGAAATTATGTGAAATAAATTGACCTTTCGACTTTCTTATTTCCAAAACTAGGTCAGCGAATATATGTATTTCACGAGGGCTGGATTACACATACATTAAAATGAATTAAATAGATTGTCAAGATTCTAGCAGAAAAGATAATTCTTCTTTGGCAAAAGGCATCCACCCTTTGTGTTACGTTTGAGTCAGTTAAACGAAAAATCATAAATGGTTCCTTTCCTGACGTAGAAGGATGACCGTTATCTGGCCGGTTCATTATAATCACTCTCTGAAAGATCGGCTGAGATACTGCATGATCTATTTCGCCAAATATCATTTTGCGATTAATCCGTTGATCCTGTAAAAATCTGTGGTACTTTTTTTTTTAATTCTACAACTGCAGTGTTTTAAGGAGTTGCACTAAATTTTTTGTTGCATTATTTTTTTAAACTCATTACACTTTGTTTGAAACGATGGCTCATTTTTTCCTACTTTTCACAGATTTTAGTAATGCTTGGTACTTTAGATAACAGTTTAGGATTTTCGGTTTAACTTACTCAGTCGCAACACGAGAAATGGATACCTTTTCCCGACGAAGAATGATCTTTTTTGCTACAATCTCGATAATTTGTTTAATTGAAGTATCTTTCTTACAGATATGATTTTCTTTTTGTCGTTCAAATAAAACACACACGTCCTTATAATTTGGAAATCCTGGCTCGCTAAGTTCACATAGAGTACCAAATATTAGGCTGTCGGTATGATGACGTGTCATTGGCGTATTAGTCTTCACTAAATGTAAACAACACTAAATTTTATACGAACACTAATTTTAATACAATGGCTTAAAGTCAAAGTACAAAGCAGAGAACTTCACACACGTACAACGTACGTCCATACGCAATGACCGATGCAACGACACTGGAGAGAAGTTCACACTCCTTATAAACAATGAGGAAACTTAAGATATTAGTCAATTGTATGATATGTGTAGTCTTTTGCATTCTGGTATGTAGCGATATGTATTGATTTCGACTTATTATCTACGAAATCCAAAATTCGACCGAAAATAGTGATTTTTAAAATTTTTATTTGAATTGCGGCGCCTAAAAAATATTTAACAGCAAAGTACATTATTCACGTTTCTTTAAACCCTAATTTGCAACGAAATATCGTTTCTTGGTTACTGTACTTCATGTTGACTTAATTTCTTCAATTACACACACATGCGCGCATGCACTCACACACACCTCATCCCTTCGTTCTATGCGCAGAAGTGGTGCACAGTAACAGAATCTTCGGATCGAGTCAAATATAACCAACTATTCCATATCGGTGCCGTAGTATCCACATGGGTCTTTTGTACTGGCATTGTGTCCTGTGAAATCAATGATGAAGTCAAACCAAATACTGACAATTTGAAATCAATGAATGCAATCGTTTCAGATCTGCTTCTTAGATGTTAGGAAATGCGTCCGTTAAGCAAGTCCTTCGACAAAGGAAAGTCTTATGTAATGGCCACATCCCTTAATATGTATTACGCACACCTGGAACGTACGCATGAAATGACTTCAAAATATCGTTGCTTGCTTTGAATTTATTATTAGAACATATATATATATATATATATATATATATATATATATATATAAAGAGAGAGAGAGAGAGAGAGAGAGGGGGGGGGATAGATAGATAGATATGTACATACATAGATAGACAGACAAATAGATAGATAGATAAATAGACAGATAGACATAAATAGACAGACAGACAGATAAATAATAGATAGATAGATAGATAGAAGTGTGTATATATTTGTGCTCGCGCGCAACACACTCACGCACAATCACTCCTGCGCACACATATAACTTAACTTTAATAATTCATGTCGGGGACAGAGAACAGAATTCGAAGTGAAGTGAGAGTGGTACATTAACAAAATTTCTAAGAAAGAAAAGTATAAGTAGTGTTTGTAAATAAATATATATATATATATATATATATATATTCTGGAAACAGAAGATTAATTTTTTTTTTATTCTATCTTTATGTCTACAATTTTCCTGTTCATTTCTTCTTCTATATCGTTTCTCTCTTCTACGGAATATTTAAACAGTTGAACGGAAGTTCGATGTCTCGAAATTGTCTGGAAGAAGAAAACTTGCTAAACTGTTGACTGAATTCATCAGAGACAATAATGTTTCCAAAGTGAAAACTACGTTGAAGAAATACAACTTGAAACAAAGATATATGATCATCTCATTGAAAGTAAACGGCTGTCCACTGTTTTTCACGGCGTCAGATGTAGGTAACGTAAGTCTTGTTAATTATTTCCTCGATCAATGTGATGCCAACATTGAACAACGTGGAACATATGCTGGAATAAAATGTACACCACTTTGGATCGCAGCACTTCGAAATCATTTCTACGTGGTGGTTACTTTGGCTAAACGCGGTGCTGACATCAATACGCAAGCAAGTTCTGGCAAAAGTGCCATCAGCATCAGCTGTCGAAATTCTAAGATTGTTAAGTTTCTTGTACAGCAAGGTGCCAATGTTGACTTACCAGACGCAAGAGGCCGCACATCTCTAATGTGTTCGACAGAACACTTGATCATATGTCGTCGCTTGTTGTCTCTCGGAGCAAATGTTAACAGGGTTGACCATAAGGGTCAGGACGCTCTCCATTTCGCAATAAAACGAGGGCAGTTAAAAACAGTGGATTTATTTGTAAGACATGGAACTGATCTTCTGAGGAAAGATAATAACGGCACAACACCTTTGGAGTTTGCAGCTATCCATAACAAACCGGATATAATAGAATTTCTAATCTCCACAAATCAGTACGGTAGAGAATCTATAATATCAGCTTATGAACTGTTGGGCAGCCAGTTTGCAATGGATTATCACTTGACTTATAATGCAGAACAGGTGAAGATATGGTGGTTTAGAGCCCTAGAAATGCGCTACGGAGACACAACTCAGACACCAATCACTAAAGATTTACCAAGTTATCAAAGACTGGTCACTAATATTATCGGAGAAGAATTTACAAGCGTTGATAATTTGAACCAAATTTCACACAATGCGAATGCAATGTGGACTCAAGGTCTATTGGTGCAGTCACGAATATTGGGTCCCAGACATCCGACTACGATCAAATCACTAATGAGGAAAATATGCTTCCACATAAAACGGTGTGAATTCCATGAGAGTATACAATTATTATACTGTCTGTTGAGCTTCTGTAAATATTTCTCTGATCCCCTTCAGAACGATATCCTTGATGTGATAGAAACGTTCACATCGATTTTAATGCACACAATATTAACAAACAACACCAGCACCCATCATTTATCTCCTATTTTCCATTGCTTCATCAATTACGTATGTTCACATGTCATTCCATACCTGAAACAACAAGGAACAACGATAAGCAATCAAAAAGTACCCGATTTGGAACGTCTTCTAATTGAAATTCTGGATTTGCTTGAATTAGTTTTGAACTATCCCCTAGATGAATTACATTCAAAAGAAATCGAAAGCAGTTTAGTGGAACTCATAAGTCATCGCCCACGTGGAATGAACCAAATAAGTCTGCTGCAACTTTCAATTCAAATGTACCATCCTCTTAATGTAGTTGAAATGCTTCTGAAATGCGGTGCAGACGTGAATTCCATTGACAACGAAGGCAACACCGCGATCCATTATGCTATTCTGTATCCTTCGCAATATCAGACAGAAATATTATCTTGTTTACTGCAATATGGATGTCATGTTGATATCGTCAACAACAATGGTTATTCTGCACTAGAATATCTCCAGCTTTGCAAATTGGTATCCAACCCTTTGAAATACTGCACGCTTCAGTGCATTTGTGCCAGAAGCATTCGTAAACACAACGTAAACTACAGGCATGTACTGTCAAAAGAACTGGTATATTTCGTTGATAAGCATGGCTAAGTACTACTGTTTGCAGTAAATTTTCTAATTAATAAATAAAATTGTCTTAAACGTTTGTAATAAAGGATTACAAACAAATAAAAGAGCAATCGTGATATACTCTCGAAAATTACAAATAATAATACTAATAATACAACTAAGAAAAATATGTTTCTATATCACCTATTTTATTTCGTTGACGTGTGTATTATATTTTAAAATATGGGACTGTATACCTGCGAATAAGTTGTTGCATGTCTTTTTAAACGGCATGTTGTTTCCCTTTGAAATATTCCATAGACAAAATTTAGGATTGACTTGGAGTTCAGTAACACAACAGCAACAGATGGTTATTTGTTACCATTTTATGATGACAAACATTTTAGTTTTAACTGAATCTTCCGCGTATGTTTGGCTTTATCTTTAAATTATTTGGTTCCCATACACAAGTAAAGCTCTTATTCTTTAATTTTTGAAAATTACTGACTTCTTTTTCTTGGCTTAAGTTTTTAATTTTGGGGCGAAAACAGGATTTGTTACGTGCGCCATTTAATTTTCATGCCAAAGAAGAAACCCCCAATGTATGCAAGAATTAGCAGCTAGATCTTCCGTAAATGTCACCCGATCTTATAAAAATGAACACATTCAATAATGTAATCTTTAGTTCTGAGACATATGCGGGATGGCCAACGTTGGAGTTCCTTGATTATATAGATAATCTGTTGTGAAACATTTGGAAGTTAAATAGAAACAAAAAGACAATGAATGACAAATTTCGTCAGACAAAAATGTAACTTCGACGCGGAGCGAAATATCAGAATATGCCATAGGGAAATATAAATTTTCAATTTGAATTAGCTTTGCTGATTTCACCGAAAACTGAGTCCTTGTACGTGTTCACAATTAATTCATTCTGTATACTGATGTTCAATTCCAATCCACATGCTGTTGATATTTATTTTATAATTGATTAATCGAAGTTCAACCAGAAGCAGTTATACTTTGATGATCAGCGTTCGAAACATAAACACCACAATTCTTTTTTTGGAGAAAAGAACTATAATTTGTAATATATACTCCCATTATATGAGATAGCATTCTGTAACTTAGCAGAGATTTGATGGCGTTTGTATCCGGTTGTGATACCCTCTGTAAACATAATCCCAAATTAAGTCTATAGAAGTGGGTGATCATATAGCGTTTACTCTACGTCTGCATAGATACGATAAGTAGTTAATTTAAAGAAGGAAAATTGTGAAGAGAAGCATCGAACTTAAGAGTAAATATGGAAGTCCCCATTGAGAGTATTTTGTGAGGGGGAAAAGTTTTTTCGACAATGTTCGAGTGCTTGTGCATCGATATTGTTCAACCATTTCAAGTAAGGCATCATCTTCCACAGCAGGTCTTTAGGACTTTCATTTGTCTTCGAGGCTGCTGTCCCCTTCCTTGAGTTCTTTGAACAAGTTTTGTAGCACAGGTTCGTTGACCCTTTCGGGGCCTTCCACATCATTACTTATTTATTTATTATTTTGTCGCTGCTGCTGTTGCACTAAGTCTATAGCGCAACCATATCCAACTGAATTAGAGGTTGAAAAGATGGAAATCAATTCCTACTGTAAGATTTTGATGAAGCGTATACTTCCCGATCCGTGACAGGGGGAATCCTGGTCCTTAACATTTTGATATGGACAACACATGTGAAAATTAGTTGTTACTGTCTAACACACGGTTCAAGACTATATTGGTGCGAAATGAAATAATATTGATTAAGCAGAAATCCTAAATCAATGGACTATAAGTGAGCAAAATTCAACAGACTGAATAGTTTACAACACTTTGTGTAATTCGACAAATGGACAAACGAGGTCGAGTATTCTGGAAACAAGGAATACACTCTAGGGGTCACTGAGGAGGGAGAGCTGGCGACGATGAATGAGTTGACAGATAACTGGTTTCCTTTGCGTGAGATGTAGGCTAAAATGCTATTGGTCAGTTAAAATTATCATGGGTCATAATAATAGTTTGCGGAACACAACAGGTTTCCAATCAATCAGAATTACACTTACAGTGATGTACAGACATACAAATGCGTGTGCGTGCATATGTATGTATGTGTATGTGTACGTCGGTTCGTGTGTGAGTGCGTGAGTGTGTGGACGTATTTATATATGCATGTAAGTTTACTCACCTAGCATGTTCTATTTATTCTCTTCGCTCCACAAAACCTATAAATGTGTATTCAGGTCTGATTCAGATCATGTGAGTGTGCAAATGGACACATTGACCGAAACTCACATTAAAGGGTTTCATAAACACAACAACCAAATCAGTGGAGTAATATCTGGAGGGGAAGAAGGCATTACCAGTGACGTTGGTTGTCTGTCTATTCAGGACAAAACACATAGTGAGAGTTTTGCACTTGGCGATTGTACACAGCGCAGCGAATTACTCGGAGAACATTGACAGAAATTTGGAAGAGATTTTTTCTGCAAGCACAATGTATGTCTAGCAATAAACTGTATTTGCCCCCTAAAATTGCCTGTCTTGTTTAGAAATTAAATCCATGTTGACACATCCCTGCTGACCATGTGAGACTGAGACAAGCAAATCGATATATTGTTGCCTTCATCTAGCATGATATTAATGGCCGTAATTTAGATGTAATATGCAGAAATCTCAGTGGTAATTCTGTTTAAAAAGCCCGACATGAAAGGGCCTTAAGCATCATTATGAAAGATACAAAATACCATTCGGTCAAATCATAACGTCTCTCACATAATTATAATGAGCTGTAAGTAGACTTAAACAGCGGTGACTGTAAATTACATTTTCGGTTCCTTTATTTACCACTCAAATATAATGACATATATAGAAATGTATGAACAAGAATATTGATTACGAGTGCATACATATGAAACCAAATACGTACGTATATACTTGTGTAGTCGTATATGACTATCTAAACGAATGCACGTTTGAACAACTCGAATATCAGATAATTATATGGTCACAATATGTATATATGTATATGTATATGTATATGCACATGTATGTAAGCATATCGATATGAAAGTAAACAGACAGACAAACAGACGGATAGGTAGATATGTCATATGAACAGACATGCACACATACACACACAAAGACACAGACATACTCAGACATGCACACACACACACAGAAGTACACACAAAATACACAAACATAGACAAACCCATATATATGCAGAATTATATGCGTGTGGGTGTGTATGTGTGCGTATATATATATATGCATACATACATATATGTAGAGATACATGCATATGCATACATACACACATACATCTACACATACATACTTACAGGCGGACAGACTGCCAGACGAACACACACACACACATACACACACACACACACACACACACA
>NC_069007.1:1553535-1560374 GCF_001194135.2 Octopus bimaculoides
GAGAGAGAGAGAGAGAGAGAGAGAGAGAGAGAGAGAGAGTGTGTGTGTGTGTGTGAGAGAGAGTAGGAATTTACAAAAAAAAACAGAAGACGATGACAGGTGTGTAAACAACAAACAGGTGTATTAGTTTAACGCTCTGGGATGTGAGAAAGTATTTTATATTTCGAGCCTACGCTCCTCAACAGAACTGAACACGAGAAAATAGAGAGAATAAAAAAAGGTTTAGTGGTTACAATGTCCGGATTAAGAGAAAACGGAGTCAAAAAACAAAAGGAGTAATGGTGGTTGTCTACTTACTCCTTATGCAGAATGTGCCTACCTCTGGTACTTACACTTTAGATCCATTATGGAGATTTATGTGTGTTTTTTTTTTCAACCAGACCCTGTATTGAAAAGACATCCACATAGATTGCATTTCCGATTTGGACCACCATGAGCTGCTGTTAAGTTTTGATTTTGTGGCTCTTAGAATATCTTTTGAGGCCTCCGTTAGATTTGCAGACCTTATGGCATACACGGCATTGAAAGAGGCATTCCTGCTTGACCAATAATGTTGTGTCCACATCATGAACAAGTTATGGCGTAGATTAATTGTCGGGTGAACAGGTAAACTTAGTCTTAATTTTTAATATTTATCCTCGTTTTAAATTGCATTCTGAACCTTCCAGTATATTGAGATATGTTTCACAATTAGGTCGCCTGAATCTTTCAACTCTTGGTTCCGTTGTTGCTGCGTAAAATTTCGCAGTTCTGTGTATTAACTTTTGCGGTTTTAGTTTTCATTTTGTACTTTAGAGTGAATGTGTGTGTGCCAAGAATTTAGTTCAGCTTAGGGTCCTTAGTGACTATGGTTAAATTTTGAATAATAGTGTTACACACCTCATTGTTTATAGGGTTGTGGGTAGAAATATATTGTATTTTAAATCGGGTGTGTTATTCCGTCTTCTCCTAATGTCTAGATATCAATGCTCAACATTCATCATATCAATATATTTAAATATATAGATGCATATAACATTTTAGATATATACATACATATAAAATATTTAAATATACACATAAATATAACATATTTAAATGTATACATGCATATAACGTTTTACCGTGTTCGTATATATAACATATTTATATGCACAAATACACGGTATATGCAAAGTATATACTTGTATAACGTTTAAATTCTTAAGACTATATGCCTGTGTGTATGTGTGTTAGAGAGAGAGGTTTGAGTAAGTGAAAACATGTTTATGAGCGTATATCTATAGCGTATCCGAATAAAGTCGACATAAAACATAAGCAGCAATTCTCGGCCTTGCCTAAGTTCATTAATCCCGAAGATAAACATAGTCACACGAATTCATTATATTATGAATGAATTGCTTTCGAAAGATATTGATAATCTTCAGTTGTTTGGGGAGTGTTGATTGATTAGAATTATGGAACCCGAGCTACTCGGAAAATGCTTCAAGCTGAGCTTCAAAGAAACACGCGCAGGAATATATAAATAAAACACATAAATTAGCGCAAAATGTGGAAAATGAAAACATAAATTTTAGTTTTACGTATTTTTTGTAATTTTCTTGAAAAGCATGCTTGAATTTTAAAATGCTACTAATTTACATAATTACATAAATTATTTCCTTAATCAATATCTTTCTGCGATATATATTACTTTACTTGTGGGTATACAACCAATTTTCGCGTGTCTTTCAGGAACTACGAAGAACGAATTCCTGCTCTTTCCTGCGATGCAGGAAGAAACATTATCCTGGACATGGGAATTCAGAAATAATTCCAGTGGTTTTATGTTCTTGCGTGTTTGAAAACGAAAAGCCCAATAGAATCGTAAGTTATTAGAAATTCCATGCCTTACCTATTACTGCTTAAATTTCAGTCCGGAGGTGTTAATACTATCCTCGAGATTTAATCTGTTTGAAAACTGCAAACATTTTGTGCAATGAATAGCTTCTATTCTTTTCTACTAAAATTTACAAATGGTTTTGTAAGCATTTCATTGTGAACCACACAATGTAACCAATATTTTACAATCTCAAAGTAGAACAACGGCCACTGCCAGCAGCCAATCAGGCACACAACGGCCAAATGCATAACAATCTCAATCTAACCCGTTGGTAAATAACATTCTTCTCATTTTTTAATATCACATTATCGTCATCTGAATACAAGAAGGTATCCGAACGATGAGATATGACTACTCGCTTTATTAAAACATTAACTAATGATTTTATAATGCAGTGTAATAAATGAATACGTATATATATATATATATATATATATACGTGTGTGCCTGTGTGTATTTGGGCGTGTGTATATATATACACATGTATGTATGTGTGTCATTGTTCAGTTCTATTTCAAGAGTTCTTGCCAATACAGAAAGAGCCGGTTTCTAACCTAGATTCAAGGCTCCTTTATTGGACTTTTTAAATAGACAACAGAATATGTTTGTATGTATGTAGGTATGTATGTATGTATGTAGGTAGGTAGGTAGGTAGGTATGTATGTGCAGATTTGCTTTTTTTATGTATGTATTCTCATGCATAGTTACATATCTAGAATGCTCATATATATTTAAATAATAAACTTCTGGAAGGTTTTACAGATTTCTACAGTTCTAGTGACGGATAGGATCTGTACTCTTCGAATTAGCATTCTCATAAACGCTAGAGAATTTGAATGGGTTAACGAAACCTACGTAACTAAACTTTACTTAGACTGTTGTTTCCTTGTGAAGATGGGTCTTTCCGCCCGAAATATTAACGTTTTATTACACTCCCCACATTGTCAGAAGCTTTCTATTTTCTCTTTCTTTACCCACTTCATTTCAATTTGCTCCAGTCCACACATCTGTAAAAAGGAACCAGTCCGACGAACTCGCTCTTCTGTTCGCCTATTCGTCTAGCAATTGGAGAGGAATCATTCAAATGCTAAAACGATGAAAAGCGAATTTTGACCAGCGTTATATAACATCCGATAGTACGGCTTATCGCTTCATCACGTGGCTTATAGCATTAACCTGACTCATCTAGAATATTACAAAGCAGAAGCATGGACCACGTGACGCTTTCAGTACGCAATTTACTATTACGTACGGACGTAACATCTACACAGTAACATCTCTAACTTATTCTTCTCTTAATCTGCCAAAATTAATGCGATACTCATAAATTATTCAAATCTGCGTGAAATATTCTATCAAAATTTTCTAATAAAATCCAAGAAACCCTTTATTTTAAGCTTAATACCTTATTATATTGATCCGTATTAATACTTGCGTTTATGTACGTATCTGTAAATATTTGTATGTGTGTGTATGTATGTGTGTATACATATATATATATATATATATA
Organism: Octopus bimaculoides; assembly: GCF_001194135.2. Taxonomy (NCBI): domain Eukaryota; kingdom Metazoa; phylum Mollusca; class Cephalopoda; order Octopoda; family Octopodidae; genus Octopus; species Octopus bimaculoides. Next base: position 1,556,907 of record NC_069007.1, read on the forward strand.
TATTATATTGATCAGTATTAATACGTGTGTATATGTACGTATTTATGTGTGTGTATATATATATATATATATATATATATATATATATATATATATATTTGTGTGCGTACGTGCGTGAGTGTGTGTGCGTGAACGCGCGCGTTTGGTCGTGTTTCACACATTAATCCTTGAATCCATTCTTACGCATTCATTGGCAGCCATTTTAGTTTATTGTGTAAATGTTATCATATTTAGAGTTAAAAAGAAAAAATGACTTTTTTTTCTGATGAGAAATTTTAATTTAAACGTTAAAATGGTGTGGGGCGGCGGGATTTAATCTTCAAAAAGACATGCAAATCATAAAAGTAAGAAACGGTTATCAGTTTGGCCAAAAATATGACTTAGTGGTAGAAATTTTTTATTTTGCTGATTAAGATTTTAATTAATAAGACTTCTTTAATCAAATAGCAGATCCCAATGCGAAAATATTCACTAATGAAATATAAAAGAAGAAATCAATTGTCAGTAATGAGAAATTCTATTTTTGAAAAACCAAACAGAAGAGAAATCATACGATACGAAAGGTGAACCGAGGTGATAAGACAAGAAACTGAAGGTGCCATACAATAATTTTCTATGAACGTGTGAATGTGCATATCTACATGCGTATATGTGTGTATATATGTGTGTGTGTGTGTGTGTGTTTGTATACATATGTGTAATTTGGCAAGTCACAACAGCAAATTCTTGGATGTTGTTTCTGCTAAATGTATATATAGCGAGTGTACAAGCAAAATTGATCAAATTTTAGATTCAAGTTCGAATCTTTGGATGCAACGAATGCTTAAAAATAACTTAAAGGAAGTATCAGCGGTTTTTCTAACGCTGCTGGACGTTGCTATGAGCAAAACATATGTTGATTACCCTCTAAGCTCACAAGAAGAATTGTGAAGTTGATCATGGGTGAAAATAATATTTTCATAAATAATTAACCATAGCTCAGCGTTGGAAGCTTATAAAGGACTAGAATAAATTTCGAATGGCAGCTTAGTGCCAGATGAATCTTGGCCGAAATCATACATGTTAGGCACCAAGAGTTGCTCTTCTTTTGGCGATGACTTTCTCAATCCGCTTCCTGACAGCTTACAAGTTTTCTTAATTAATTCCTCATCAATATCCTCCTCCTACGCCCTACAGATAGAAATTCTGAGGGATTGTGCCTTAGTGTGGGGCTTCTCACAAGCTTTTCTGACCATTTCCATCTTGATCCTGAAGTCTAAAGTCAGGTGATGAAGGGGGTCAAGTGTTCTTATCCTAAACCTGTTCCTAAATATGTCTCTGAGAAATTTCTGAGCCACTGCACTAGTGGGATAAGGAGCTGCATCTTGCTGGAATGTAAACTTGACGTCCTCACCAGTCTGATAGAGTTTCCCTCATTTCTTGCCTCAGGATATTCAGAGAGAATCGAGGTCTTTACATCATTCAAAATCTGAACATTACAAACTCCTGTCAGTCTCTCACCTTTCGCAAACCTGGACGATGGTATGTTGTTGTCATCACAGGCCATGCAGGATAAAATGGACATTTTGACTGGGGTTTGCACCTGAAAATTACGTTTTTGACTCTCTCCTGAGTATCCGAAGACAGAACTCTTGAGTTGCATTCGATAAGGTCGAACATCCCTACTTGGAAGCAATCCAGAAAGCAGGCATTTCAAACCCTTTCTCAGAGGTTATATCGCTGCAATGCACAGCAGCTCTTGTTCAGTGGTGAAAGTAAACGGCCACCTATCGGAGCAGTTTGGCATCGCACGCTTGGTCAGTCAGGGCTGCCCGCTGTGGATCCTTCTATATGTATTGGCACTCGAGCTACTGTTGCGGAAGTTGTAACAGCTAAGGGGCATCTCTTCGAACTGGGACAAGGAAGGGCTATGCCAGCTTACACAGACAATGTCACCCTCATGGTGTCGGACCATAAATAAAATTAAATAGATATGTTCTCCTTTGTATAAATCCTATCAAAATTAATCTACCTTTTGCCCGTAACTACCCTGTTATTTATTCTCAAGTGTCGACTGTCCAAATCAAACAACCGACATTTGTATCAGAGATATGGCAGATATCAAAGAATTATAATTAAATGCTTTATCAAAGTGTTTAGTGTTTGTAAATAATGACAAACTACATATTTTTCCAAAAAAAAAATGTATTTACTATTCTGTCACTTACTCTCTCTTCTCCGCTCCTCTCATCCGCCACATTTTCACTCTTTTCCTGCTTACCGTTTCTAAATGTAGCATTGTGTTACTCATTGCATGTAACCAAGCCTGATATATACACTCACACTTCATCTCTTATGTTAAATCTGTACGTATATATATGTCTACATACACACATGCATATATATGTCTCCGTATATACATATATATATATATATATATATATATATATATATATATATATAAGTGTGTGTGTGTGTGTGCGCGTGCTACGTTTGTGTGTGTACGTATCGGTTTGTGTGTTTATATATAAATACACGTGTGTGTTTTTATGTGTGGATCAGCATTTACAGTATTTCATTTAAATTCAAGCATATTTAGTCTAGCCGTATCTTTCCATTTCTATATCTCACATTCTCATGAAGTCCTCTTTCATTAAACTTAACCTTTATCTCATCATTTATATCTCTATTTTATTTTCATTTTCTATTTCTGAAAGTTTCTCTTTTTGTTGGCCCCTGACGGTGTGCGTTTGCCCGTGCGTGTGTGAGTGAGTGTCTGCATCAGTGTGTGTGTGTGTGTCTGCTGATATCCGCATGAACATGTTGTATATTTCAGTATCCGTCGCCAAATATATACATCTGTCTTAATATGTACACGAGGCTATTCGTCTCTGTTTGACTGGTGATGTGTATATGCATGAATGCACCTATATATGTATATATCTTTTCCTCTTTCGATTTATATGCGTCTGTGTGTGGATGTGTGTCTGAGTGAATATACCTCTATACCATTATGCTTGCCTGTCTCACAGTAAGCGTGTGTACGTTTCGATGTGTCTCAATATGAGTAAGCTATATATTTGTCTGTAGGCGTGCGATGTGATCTTAGTGGAGATGTAAGCGTCTACATGTGATGTCACTGTTTATTTATACTTTCTTTTAAAATTATCTTCACCTTTTTTCTTTTTTTTTTCTCGTTCCAAACGTTATCAAAACGAGTGATCCTCTTTCAAATATATTTATTTAAATTTTATATTGAGCTTATATTTCACATCAATAAACTTTGTAACCTTTCAAAACAAATCAAGCTGTCTGTACAGATGCAACCAAAATTACTGCATAGTCATAAATGCGATATCCAGACATTTAATGCACAAACGAATATGCGTACACACTTCCATATATATATATATATATATACATATATATCTATATCTATCTATCTATCTATATATATATATATATATATATATATATATATATATATAT
>NC_069007.1:1560683-1562004 GCF_001194135.2 Octopus bimaculoides
TATATATATATATATATATATATATATGGGTGTGTGTGTGTGTATGTGTATGTATATAAGGAATTCAGCTTATCTACCCAGCCATGATGGTTATAGATTGATATCCTTGTACAAGGAAGAGCTCCACTATAACTAAACTTCCGCGGGGACGAGTTGTGTATTCCTTATTGTCCTTCGCCCCATACGGTAAAATGTATAAGAATACTCTACAAAGTGTAACGTTACTTCATAAATGAATTACAAAGGAACAGGACAATGATGCTTAATTCTGGCTGCACGGGTTCTAATGCACCAAGCTTCTGTGTGTTTATGAAAATTCATAGCTAACCCGCGGTATGTTGTCATTCATTTGTATATGTATATATGCAATGAACTGTTACGTGATAGAAAATTCAACAGGGAAAGTACTCCATTCGGTGAGAGACATGTATGATTCATATAAAAGGCAGAATGCATGTATTTAAAGTTTACGAATAGTTTCATACGTTGAGAAATACATAAACATACCTTTACGTCTTAGCTTTTGTACTTTCCTTTTCTGTTTATCGTTTACCGTATTTTACATTCTGTGTTTTCTATATGCTGCCTTCTTAGATTCTTTTTTTTTTGTGTGTTTTGTCTATTATTAAATTTTTTAGTTCGTTATAATATGTGGCTTATGCCTGATGATGCGTTTGAATCGATCTCAACATATGAAACGCTTAATAGCATTTAAATACATGTATTGTGTCCCTCAAATAATATATGTATGTATATATGTATTTGGTACCTAGTTAGGTCGGAATAGAATGCACACAAATACAACAATGACAGATAAATACCAACCTCGGTGGAGAGGTACAGACAGAATGATATCTGGGTAATGTATGAAGCCAAATTGAGCTAGCCAGCCACTTACATTTTATTAATTACGCAGTCCACGCAAGTGGCAGGTTCGGGGAGGGGTAAATTATAAATAAGTCAGTAACAATTGATAAATAGGTGTCAGTTCATTATAACCATGTCTAACGAATTTTTTAATTGACCAATAAGTGCATTATATCATTATGAAATAACAATTTTTTTATTGATTTTGTTTTTCCAGCTGAATCAATGAATTTTACAATCAACATAGTATTTAAGCGAACATCATAGCTACAGTGCCATGATGTTGATATCATTTTTCAGAATTTTGCAATTTATTTCTATTGCGATACTTACTCTTCAAAATCACATCACCAATGCTAATGACTTTGCCATTCACAATAAGAGTTTCAACGTCTGTTAACAATTACTTAGAACTAATGTTTCAGGTGCGTTGAAATAACTTGACGAGAGCGGG
>NC_069007.1:1562104-1563753 GCF_001194135.2 Octopus bimaculoides
TATATATATATATATATATATATATATATAAACATACACATATATGTATAAATATATGTGTATATACATGTTGTATTTGTATGTATATGTGTATTTACATATCAATATATGTGTAAGGATATATGTGTTTATTCATACGCTCATAAATATATATATATATATAAATACACACTTATCTTGATGTATATTCATTTACGCATATAACTACATATGTACATGTTCACATACATACGCACATAACACCTAGATAAATGTGTATATATTTGTATATATATTTATATACACATCATATATATCTGTGTATGTGAATGTGTGTTTGTTTGCTTGTTTGTGTATGTGTGTGTGTATGTGTGTGTGTGTGTGTGTGTGTGTGTGAGCATTTATGTACGTATTTGTGTGTGCCTGTGTCTGTGTGTACGCGTATATGTTCGAATGTTATGCAATATGCATGATGTTTCATGTAAGTTTCATTGAAATATCGATCCTTTTTCAGATTAATTTGTGCTTCTGACAGACATGAGATATAACTCGCCTCTGCTGTAGTTTGATCTCAAAAACCTCCAGTCCCTCCTCTTTCCCTTTTTACACAACATCACCAGTAACTGCATTGTCGTACATCGACGCCAACGGCATAAAGTTGCCGGAGAATAAAAAAAAAACACTAAATACAAAAAAGAAATACAGAAATCTGACATTTTAGTAACCTCCAGACATTTGCCGGACGGAAAGACTATTCTGCTTCGAAATGAACAAAACTTGATCAGTTATTAGTGAAATAATGAGATTATAGTATTGGAGGACATTAAACGTGGTCTGTTGGAAACAGGAAAATATTGGCATTTTACTATATTTCCTTTGGTGTAGGTTACACTATAAGAAAATATATGCTATACACTGTTGTACTAATATGCATTTTGTACTATTTTTAGTTGTGCAGTGGAGTCTTTGCGCAGAAATCTTTGTCAAATTACACCCTATTGTCTAAAAGAAGACAAATTGTAAATATAATATTGGGCAATGAAAGCTCATGGTATATAAACACAGATAGGGCTTGGGAGATCTGATTACCGCTAAAATGCTTTTGATGATAGTTTTAAATGAACGGGTTTGGAAATAGTGAGGAAAGAAAATGAAAATTAGTATCAGGAAGAGGAACAAGAATAACATCAATATTAAACGTAGCTGCGACACCTTAAACAACAAGAACAACAAGAAGAGGGAGTGGAGAAAAATCTATTTTCTCAGCAAGAATAGGAATAACAATTGCACTCACAGTAATTACACTAATACCACTAAAAATACTACCACCATGACTGGAAAGAATAGTGTACCATCGGAATCACTATGACCATCACCGTTGAAAACCGGGAGCGCCACCAAACACTGCAATCCCAAATTGTTTTAATTATGTTAATACAATTTGTAATAATAGTCACATCGTTAGTACTGTTACTGTAACAACAACACTAATGGCAAAGTCAGCATCACCACGACCACCACCACGACCACCACCACAATCACGACTAACAACATCAACAATCATCATCACCACGATCTCTACTATCACCACAACCACCAGCAACAGCACAACTACCACCATCACCACCACCACCACCACCGCCACCAACACCACCACCACCACCACCAAC
>NC_069007.1:1563941-1565185 GCF_001194135.2 Octopus bimaculoides
CCATAGCCAACGACAAGAAGGAAACCGCTCTCAGCAACGAACAACAACAGCAAAAACCCAAATGGATCCACCAAACAACAACACCGTCTTCCTCCCTCGTACGAGTAGCTAACACCAAAAACATCAGTGGAACTACAAACGCTACCAACCCCACTAGTGAGGAAAAAAAACAAAAAAACCCTACTAGTGCCGCCATCACCAACAACGATAGCAATTACCGTATCAATAGCAACGCCAATACCATTACCACGTCTACAGGCATATTGCAACGGCAACAATAGAAACGTCACTGTTACAGTTACAAACAATAAACCGGCAACAAGAAAACTGCCGCCAAAATAGCTACGAACAACATTCGCGTCTAAACAACGATAATACGACTGCAGCAACAAGGACAACAACGTCACGTGAACGAGCGAACGTTTAAGTGCTCACACACCAAATCTATCTCAAAACCACACTTTCTCGCATTGATTCTCGACCAGGGTCGGTCCACATTACGCTGGAGTGGGACCCATATAATATGTTGTTACGATTTATATGAAATAGATTCGTGAAGCTTCTATAATACACAAAATAGTTTTGAGAAATTTTATGCTATACTTAATATTATTTAATTCTAAAAAAATATAGTAAGATGTTATTTCTACCTCGAGTGGCTATGAGAGTCCAGAGAGTCGTTCGAAACATCCGTACACGTGAAGGTTGGCGGTACAATTTCTTTCATCATTGATCAACGCGTTCAAACAGTTCGAAATTAACATCAACAAACAACGAGAGATGAAGAACAGGCAACGTGGTATAAATCGATTCTTATAAATATCAACGAAGTGTCCTTCATGCTGGTTCCTATTTCATGAATGGATTAAATGTTCCAGAGACGTAATTGTCGCGATTAGAAGGAATTTTATGAGGATCTTACTGATAGAACAACAAATCGGTTCCGTTGGAGAAGATACTCTATGATATTTGTGCTGTTTTCTGTTGGAACGCATAGGCGTTCAAATCCCACCGAATCCAAAGTTTTTCTACTGCTTCTGTTACTCCTCCTCCTCTTGCTACTGCTACTACAACTACTACTGCTGCACCTGCTGATGCTGCTACTACTACTACTACTACTACTACTACTACTACTACTACTACTACTACTACTACCACCCCTGCTTCTTCTGCTACTCCTCCTACTACGACTGCTCCTTCTGTTGCAACAACGACAACTACTATTACTACTACTACTACTACTC
>NC_069007.1:1565541-1566755 GCF_001194135.2 Octopus bimaculoides
TGTTGCAACAACGACAACTACTATTACTACTACTACTACTACTGCTACCACCCCTCCTTCTTCTTCTGCTCCTCCTCCTCCTCCTCCTCCTCCTCCTACTACTACTACTACTACTACTACTACTACTACTACTACTACCACCCCTGCTTCTTCTTCTGCTACTCCTCCTACTACTACTGCTCCTTCTGTTGCAACAACGACAACTACTATTACTACTACTACTACTACTCTTGCTGTTGCTACTACTACTACTACTACACCTGCATCTGTTGCTGCTGTTGCTGCTGCCACTGTTGCTCCGCCGCCATTACTACTGCTGTTGCTATAATAATATGTATTTTGTAGAGAAGCATATTTCTTTTCAGCAAGTTCAAGGAGGCCACAGCGTCACCAATAATCATCCGTATTGATATTCGATCCTTATTTTTTGTTGGTTGATGACTACGACCTTGCATACGATTTCTGGGTGTCAGCTATGTTGGAGTGAAGGAGTAAATATTTCGTTAGTTTTAAATATCTCTTACACGATGAGATGCACAAAATCTAGAAATTCAACGACGAACCTTTGCCTATCTCATGACATGGCGTAAGAACTGAATGAATTTGTATGTTAAACAACGAAGCTAGGTAGCGTTACAGGAAAATATAATCTCTTGGCTGTCAGAGGTTACTTCACGCCCAGCTGCACCCAAATTGTGATTCTTTGGAACAAATGTTCTGTAACAACAAATATAATGAACAAGAACAGCAACAAAAGTAAAAGGCAAACCAAGGAAAAGGAAATATTTAAGCGTTCGCTCGTGTTGGTGCAGATAGCACCCAAATCGTTATCAAATCACAACGTAGAGCCTTATATGAAGAAAAATGGTGGGTAAAAAATATGTTAATGGATTGCAAAATCCTTTTTTCTTCGTTATTTTAGCTTCGTTTTTAGCTTGCATATGGATGAACTAAATCTATGCAAAAACAAGATCATTGCTTACGAGCCTTTATCATATATATTTATACAGATATGTTTAAAAATGGCACACTAATCAGTGAAGCTTGAAATAAAGCTGTGCCCTTTTATATTTAAAACGTTCGCGTACACGAGGTTGTTAAATATAAATGTACAAAGATTTATTCCGATCTTCGCTGCTTAGTGTTAGGTTATATAATTCTAGCTCGGCAAAGCTTGGCACAAGCCAGCAAATGTATTACTTTACTGTATATAT
>NC_069007.1:1566907-1570338 GCF_001194135.2 Octopus bimaculoides
ATATATATATGGATAAGTCATGACCAATTTAATATTTTGCTTTGGTATTTTTATAATTTACCGAGTTAGTTTAAGATCTACATATATACTCATATTTATGATGGACCTTGATTTACCTCCCCTTGTCCATCAATATTCAAATAATATTTATCGCCTGTTTGTCTAGGCAGATTTTCTTCCACAACAGGCTTTATGTATGGTCTTTTTTTAGAATAACATATATATTCTGATATTTTAGCATTCTTGCTTGATAATTCATTTAATAGTAGTCACTTAATTTGTAAATCATAATATTATTTGGGGAGTTTTTCAGTTGTGACCGGTTTTATTTTTGTTTACGTTTTCTACGCTACCTGGTGTAACCAGGTGCAATGGTTTTATTGATCAGTTCTTTTACTACCTCATCCTTGGTCGCCAGTCTATTTCTCATTTTTTAATATCTCGATAATCGTGCATCTGTCATTCAAAGAAATGCTGTTATGGTAGTATTTCTACGATGACCTCATACTGCAAAACTTCTTGCCCATCATAAACTTCGCAATCTCTTGATCTGTCTGTACCTTTGCACATTAGTGTCAACGATTGCAAAGCCAGGATTTCGGTTAGGAACGTAATATGTTTGACTAACTGAAAGTGAAATCCTCAACATGTCAAAACAGTGGAATTAAGGGTGTGTCATCTTCATATCTAAGATCAATGCAGAGAAAGTCACTGATTAACGTTCTTAAATGCTTGCTAAGATGTTCAGGTAAATGATGAAAGATGACGAGCAACTCATTTGGCTCAGGATCATGAAACCCTCGGTAAAGTTACATGGCGCATCTATAATTTGTTGCATCTTAAGTTCAATATGTACAGCTCTCGATAACTTCCATAGGGACATCGGTTCAACAGATCGTATCAAATGCAGATTTAAATTCTTTAAAACTTTAGAGATTTGAAGAGTAAACATATCTGATGTCCTTTTGCATTATCAGTTTTGTCTTTAACTCTAAAACTAGCACCAGTATTCTATTTCATATACTTTTATAGGTCTAAAATCAAAGGACTACTCTGTTTTCGCTTCTTGAATTTTACCTACTATTCTTCCGTTCAAGTGTATAGGATTGTACAGAAATTTCTCATCCTTTCGATTAGAAAAGGCGCACTCTTTTCTTTGCCTATTCGTTTTTGCCCATTCTTTCTTCTTTGTCCATTCTTTCTTTGCCCATTCTTCCGTTGAAGTGTATAGGATTGTACAAAATTTCTCATCCCTTAGATCAGAAAAGTCACCCTCTTTTCTTTGCCTATTCGTTCGTCACTCCTTTATTTTATTGTGCAAATATCGTGTCGATATTTTCCAAACCGCTTTCATAATAAACCTAAGATGTAAATATCCTATTAATTCATAACCCGAAGCATCATTGTCCGACCAAAGCCATGACTGTAGCAATTAATACCTGAACAAAACGTTTAAGCATTAAAAAAATGGAAGAGAACAAAAATGATTATATTCAAATAATAAAAATATTCGCGGAAACAAAATCGCCAATCGCGAATTATATACTTTTCTGAAGAATAGATTTCATTATAGACTATCACAAATGAACTGTATCGAACTGCTTCAATTAACAAAGGGTATTTCTTTTTATTATTATTATGTTATATTATTGCAACAAATAAAGCGATACAACCTATTCTGTCGTAACGGAAAAGAAGTGACCTGTTTAACTCTAAAGTTCACTCCGAAACAGTTTTACTGGCTAACTATTTCATTTTTAGCCTGATCAATTAATATAGAATTTGGATTGTCCAGAATATTAACATTATGGCCATTAAATGTAATATTAAATGTAATCTTTATATTTCACTGTTTCAGTCATTGCACTGCGGCCATGGTTTGGCAGTGCCTTGAAGGATTTTGGAAGAACAAACAGTTCCTAGTATTTTTTTGAACTCTCGTTCTTATTATATCGACTTATTTTGCTGAAACTTATTTTCATTGAAATATAAACTAGCAAGCGTCTGTTGTTAAAGAGTGACGGACACAGACGTAAGGAAGTATACACACGCACATACATATATTATGGGCTTCTCCAGATTCTGTTTATAAAATGCACTCATAAGGCACTGGTGTGCCGGGGCTGCAGTAGAAGAAATTTGCTCTGAATGACATTCAAGAAAACCAGATCTATGTGGTTGTAGAGCCTGCTTCTGAGGCACACGACGAAGGCAAAGCTATTAGTTTTAATTTTTTTTTTTTTTGACGCTAAATATTCGTCTTTATCATTCAAGTCAGAAACCATTTCTTTTGCTTTTACATATATACAAACGTATGCACGCATGTGTGCTATAAATGTGTGCGCGCGCGTGTGTACTGATGTAAAATGGTATGACATTTCTTCTATAGTTTTGGAACCGTATTTATACATTATGCAACTTCCTGTTTCATATAAATATTTAGATTTCCATGAAAAGCGTGGATGCTTTCGCTAAATCTTTGTGTATACGTTTTCTTAAATATATGTTTAATATATCTTAAGAGGAATTGATTTATTAAAAAAATGAACCCTACTGCCATCTTCAACTTTCAAAGGTCACAAATAAAACGAGTCATTTTTCAGGAAGGGCGTACAGTTGAAGACAAATTCTTTTTCCGTGGAGATATAATATTCTGCGTCCATTATCAAGAACGAGCATCTTCCATCGTATTTCTTGATTCCTGTTATTAGATCTTCGATATTATCATTTACATAACCATCATAGCCTCGTAATATGGAAGCGGAGCAGAATCCGTAGAATATTCCAAAGGATCCTGTTTTATCTTCATTCCGTGTAACTCCGCCTGTAGACACAGAATAATATATTGAATAGCAAGAAGAGTGTTGCAGAATTTCGTATTTATCAAAACCATTCAATAGCAGACGAGTTACGACATACACCGATCCATACGCGTACCTACATATATGCATATATATACACACTACATAAACACATAGATACATACAAACATGTAAACATAATTGTATACATACACACACACACACATATGTGTTCATACATATGAAAATACAAGTGTGTGTAGGGCATTATATGTATGTGTGGTTGCACATGCGATTCACGGGTAAGTGCATTGTGTATGCTATTCATATATATCTTGTTAGCACACTATCCATTTCCCTATTTATCTATCTATCTATCTATCTATCTATCTATCTATCTATCTATCTATCTATCTATCTATCTATCTATCTATCTATCTATCTACCTACCTTCCTACCTACCAATCTTTTCTAACTTTCTTTCTCTATCTGTCTCTGTCTCTCTTTGTCTCTCTCCCTCCCGATATATATATATATATATATATATATGTGTGTGTGTGTGTGTGTGTGTGTGTGTGTGTGTGTGTTTGTGTGTGGTTATATATTTATATATGTATATGTATATATATA
>NC_069007.1:1570583-1575496 GCF_001194135.2 Octopus bimaculoides
TATATATATGTATGTATGTATGTATGTATGTATATATATACATATGTATACACACATACGTATATAAATGCATATAAGTGTCCATATATACAAATAGACGATGGAATGTCATCACGAAATGGTGAATGTTATGCTTTCTTCAATCACGAATACAAACGGGGAAACATTACTCTACATGTATACATGTCTTCTCGCTATCCTCCAACTATAATTCCGTCAATTATACATATCACCGGCGGCGAAGATCTCCTGAACTATCGTCTGAACATAGATTCAGACATGCAGCTGGGAGACTTCGTTGGAGCTGATGTATTTACATGTGTGCTGCGATAGACAGCAGAAGAACATATCCAGAATACTGTTGAATAAAGTCCGTAGCAACAAGTAGAACTATTGTAATAATAATAATGATAATGATAATAATAATAATGATAATAATAATAATAATAATGATAATGATAATGATAATGATAATAATAATAATAATAATAATAATAATAATAATAATAATAAAAAGAAGAAGAAGAAGACGAAGAAGCGCGATGATGATGATGGTGATGGTGGGGGTAGTGGTGGTGGTATTGGTGATTTTGATGATGATGACGATAGTAATAATAATAATAAGAAGAAGAATCTTTGCCTGAATTATCTTATAACACAAACAACATTGAGTTGAAATTTTGGAACTGAGATAGCAATTTCGGTGGAGGAGGTAAGTCGATTACATCGACGCCCCCACTGTGTAACCAGTATTCATTTTATTGACCCCTAGATGAAGAAAACCATCTAGACATCCGAGGAAATTGAACTCAGAATGTAAAAGTCGGACGAGATAAAGCTGAGTCATTTTGTTCGGCGTGCTAACAACTCTTCCAGCGACCAACCTTGAATCACGCCGCCAATATTAAGATTTAATGATGTTAAGTTGCAACACTGAAAATAACAACATCTCCAAATTAAAGGAGAGTGTACAAATCTCTTCTGCGGTTGTGAATGAGAACAAGTAAATGATATCGAGTATGTTATACAATTGATAAGATCATTGTTACGCATTACTTGTTTTCATTTCTCAACAGAATTATTTAGATTATTGAAACAGCGTCTTTAAGAATAAGACATTTTTTATTATTTTTGTAAAATGATACATGTCAAATAATTGCAAATTGACAACTCATTCCTGAAAGTAAAGAAAAATACGAAAATATTACGTATGATGAATTTAGAAATTGAGTTGTTTTTTTACTGTCTAGACAATAAAAATTGAGAGATCGCCACACACACACACACAAACACACACACACACACACACACGTATATTATGTGTGTGTATAGTTGGTTGATGTATACATACATAATCTACCAAAAATATCCATACAAACATCAACATTAGAAAAGCGTGCGAAAATATATTAATACTACGTTTATTCTCACAACATGGGATTAATACAAGTGGCATTTAACTGCATTAATTACAAGTAGAAACATTTTAGAGCGGTAAACAGCAGCTTGGGCAAAGCTGTCCCGTGTGGTTGCTGCACATGCTTTTTTAAAGGCTTCTCGAAGGCCTGTTATTGAATCCCCATAAGTAAAATCTTGTAAGTGGACATAACCGATACTGTTGATTCACAGGAGCTTAAGGGTTTCGCTATTTCATAGTTCATCAGGTACTCTCCTAATCTTGGATTGCAAAAGCAAAGACTTCGAGGTGTGACGCGTTGCAATGGTTTCGTGTCCAAGTAAGACTACACGTCATATTGTTATCGTGTATTTTGCATTTAAGAAGTAACCACGCCTAAATATTTATTGTATGCAGTACTTTGGCAAGATGTGTTTGGTCTCGTCTTCTGCGTTCTAATGTCTCCTCGAAGCGCTCACTTCCGAATCGCAAGATGGCACTTGGTTCGATTGTTTTTGCTGTTTTAATTAACAGGTGCTTTGTGTGCGATACACCTAGAGTCTGCCAGAACTTTGCTCTCTTTTATTCTATCAATATCGCTGTTTCTGATCAAATGTGCTCTTAATATTAAGTCCTTGCAAGGTTTAAATCTGCATGTATGTATTTCTGCATGTATGTGAGTGTCTGCAAGGGCCTACTGGCGAAGAAAGAGACCACGAAACCATGAGACAAAATAAAAGACAGAGACTCAGTGTTCCTATGTGTATCGAAGGGAGATAAATCGAAGGTTATAAAAAGACATTGAAATACTGAGATGAAGAGACAAAACAAGAACTGAAATTGAAAGAATATCAATGAATTCTTTAAGGTATTCGATGCATCGTAATTGATATGTCTATAATCACGACTTCGTGTAATAGCAATCATGTAACAGACATTTATTCTTCGATATTTTTGTATTCTTTCTACAAATTAACAGCAATGAAAGACAATGCAACCGTCTCTTGAGAATACATTTCCACATTCCCTTCGAACGACGTTTGTTCGCACGTCTTAAAGATTTATTGCCTTGGGTGGTTTATTTTTTTCAGATTAATTTATACATGTATACCTGCTATTGCAAATTTGGTTTGCACTATAAAACAACAGCGGGAAACGGGAATCATGAGGTGTTAAATAATTGTCTCTCCATGCTCGGCTGAATCAGTTCAATATGATTTAGCTTTGTGAATGCCATCAGTGTATGTCAAACGATATCATAGACTTAATAGAGATCTCAGGTAACAGAAAATTGTTGCTTTGGATAATAATTTTACCTATAATTGTGACAATATGTTACTTTGTTAAAACGTCAGATAACATGCTATACATTATTTCTTCCTTTCATCCTTTGGCATTTAATAAGCGAAGCAACAGTTAGCTATTGAGATCGTGTCTTCATTCTTCTCTCCCTTTTTCGTAACACTTTTCGTTCAGTTTCCTTCCTTTGTCTCTATGTCTCATAATTTCTAAGAGTGAACACCAAGCCTGTACTCACTGTTACGTTATATTATCGACACATAATTGTCACTGAGCCAAATTGAAGAGAACAAAATGGTGTTCCGGTGCTGAAATGATTCTGTCAGCTCCGAAATAAGAATTCTTTTTAAATGATGCACATCACCGGCAATATTGAGTGAAGGAACATAGTGAAGGAACATAGTGAGTATATTAAGCCAACTTACACCCTACCGCGCCATAGCTCATTATTGATAACAAAAATGAAAAACGACAACAATAAAAACAACGAAAATAATCAAACACAAAACAAATGAAGGAAAATTAGAAAAGAAGATAAAATAACAGAAGCAGGAGACAGATGTAAGTACTTCGGAAGCTATGACTTCCAAGGCAAGTTGTAGACGTAGGTACCTGAAGCACGTGGCTTGACTGAAAATGCACTCAACATTTACGGAAATTACACGTCTAAGTGTTGCTCTCCCTTGCTCTAATTTTTCTAATCATTAATCCTATGTATCGTTCCAATCAGTCGTTAGTTGATAGTTAATTTATTTTCAATGTTAATTAATTAGTTCTCTTAATCTTAATCAAACCTCGTTGCTAATCATTCGTTGTTGCAAATGAAGAATCGTGTGTGGGATACACGTTTAAATGTCAACGCAGGTAAAGTTATTTAAAATGCACCTCTAGATTTTAATGCATTTCAACAGAATTTTTCGCGTGGATATTGTTTATATCCGTAGATGCCATTACTGGAAAGTACTCAATGTTTAATGTTCTTTAATTTATTTTGCTATTAAACAAATCTATATATCTTCGTATTATTGTTTCATTAAAAGGACATTTCTATTATTTCATCAATTTCTTTCCATAGTTAAGTCTGATTACAGGACAATACATGATACTTTTTCTTTGCTTCAGGTCTTTATTATAATTTCGATTTCTTACTGTACCCATAATTGCTCGAATCACAATAATCATACTTTGTTGCTAATCCGCTATCATACTATGTATGATAGCGGATTAAAGATAGAATGAGACGGTTTTTTTTTTTTCATTCCTACCTTTCAAAGCTTTCTCACATCGTTTATATATTTATACCCAATCCAATTATACCATCGTTCCAGTGAAGAATAAAATAACCTCTTTCGCTCTGTGCTTGGAGTTCAAATTCCTAGGGGCCATTGTTTTTTTGGGTGTGAGAATTTACGGTGGTAATAGTATCTTTTGGCGTCTATTTTTCAGTGCGTGCCAAGCCCTGTATATAATTATAAAATATATGTTTCTATATATATATTTTTATATATGCGTGCGTGTGAGTGTGTGTGTGTTTGTTTATACACACACGCACACACACACATTACATTTATATGTGTAAAATAGTATATGTGTATAGATAATCACGCACCAAATTTCTATCACAGTCACTTGAATGATACGAACGAGGTCGATGTATAAAGCCACCTGATGGAATTGCTGCAATGGGAAATCGAACTGGTAATGCCGTGGACAGGAAGAGTAACTTCTAATCCGTACAGACATCTCGACGCTTATTTATGTAAAAAAATAGACAAACAAATAAAACAAATAAAAACAAGAAAACGAAAATTACTGTTGATGATGTATATTAGGTTCGTGTTATTTGTTCGAATTTTCATGTTCAATTTACGTAAACATTCAAATTACATTTGAAACATGGAGCAGCGTACGTTATTATGAAGACCAAGGTTGTTGAAAACTCACAACATTTAGAAGTAAAAAAAAAGCAACTCTCTCTTGTTCAACAACTCCCTCGTATATCATTTTTCCCTCATGTTCTCAATCTAGTCATCTCTCTCTCTCTCTCTCTCTCTCTCAATCTGTCTCACTCTCTTTATCCCTTCTCTATATACAAATACAAACACACATACACATATATATGTGTGTGTGTTTGTGTGTGTGTATGTGTGTATGTGTGTGTGTGTGTGTGTGTGTGCGTGTGTATGTGCGTGTATGTGTGTGTGTGTGTGTGTGTGTG
>NC_069007.1:1576918-1578650 GCF_001194135.2 Octopus bimaculoides
GATGATGATGATGATGATGATGATGATGAACTACGATAATGTGGATGATGATGATGATAGTAGCAATGATAATGATGATAATAATAGCAAAATAATGACGTTGATAATAATAATAACAATACTACTGCTACTAATACTACTACTACTACTACTACTACTACTATTAATAATAATACTACTACTAATGATAATAATAATAATGATGATGATGATGATGATGATGATGATGATGATAATAATCATAATAATGATGATAATAAAAATTATAATAATTATTATTGTTATTATGAGTGGTAGCAGCAGCAGCAGCAGCAGCAGCAGTAATAGTAGTAGTAGTAGTAGTAGTAGTAGTGATAGTAGTAGCAGCCGCAGTAGCAGCAACATCAGCAACAGTTGAAGTCATAGTGGTAGAATTGGTTGTAACATACTAAAGAATCGTAATTAGAAAGGTGTTTATGACAGTCAAAAAGCAAGAACAATTTTTTATAAAAATAAATATTTTGGGAGATAAAAACACTGTCAATACTAATTGTGATGAAGGTGTTAATGACGATAGTGATGATGAGGATGATGATGATGATGCAATATAATAATTGCAGTAATAATAATAATAATAATAAGAAGAAGAAGAAGAAGAAAAAGAAGTAGTAGTAGTAGTAGTAGTAGTAATATTTGTGGTGATGGTGGTGGTGGTAGTAGTAGTAGTAATATTTGTGGTGATGGTGGTGGTGGTAGTAGTAGTGGTGGTGGTGGTGGTAGTGATAGTAGTAGTTGTGGTGGTGGTGGTGGTGGTGGTTGTGGTAGTAGTAGTTGTGGTGATGGTGGTGGTGGTAGTAGTAGTAGTAGTAGTAGAGAAGGAGGAGGAGGAAGGGGTAAAGAGGATGAAGAAGAAGAAGAAGGAGAAGAAGAAGAAGAAGAAGAAGAAGAAGAAGAAGAAGAAGAAGAAGAAGAAGAAGAAGTCATTAATAAAGCTGCAGAAGCAAAACAAAGAAAAATGAAAAAAATGGTTGAATAATTCTTATTCTTTTTGAATTTCTTTCTGTAGAATTGAAGTTCTTTTTCAGAGTCAACTTTACAGAGGAACATTCCTCATGTTTTCGCCTTTTGGCGCCAAACTGAGGAATCCATATTGAGAGGAATAATGGAAAAGAGTGGAACTAGCAAGACAATAGGTGTGTTATGTCAGAGAATGGTTTGAACAAACCTCATCAAATTAACTTACATTGTATATGAAAGTCTATTAAATACTTGGTGGCCACCACGCCTGAAGCATTGAATCTTTTTCTTGCATTGCCGTCATCATCGTCATCAGTGTCATCATCATAACCATCGCCGTCTTGAGAGTGAGCGTTATAGTCAACATTATCATTGTCATCGCTGTCATCGCGAGGATGATCGGCTTCACAACCAAAAGCCGCAGCATCACCTGTTGCTGTGTTCACGTACAGGTAACTTAGAGGTTCGTCAAAAGATTCCGATAGAATAAGTACTAAATTTACAAAGAATAAGTCCTGGATTCGATTCCTTCGAGTAAAAGGCGGAGCTCCAGCATGGGTGCAGTGAAACGACTGAAACAAATAGGAGAATAAAAGAAGAGAATAATATATACATACATACATAAACACACATATAAGTCCATATGCATATATGTGTATATAAATACGTAAATACATACATATATGTGCACACACAGATACACACACACACACACACACACACACACACACACACA
>NC_069007.1:1579728-1582534 GCF_001194135.2 Octopus bimaculoides
ATATATATATATATATATATATATACATATCTATATACGTACATATATGTATTTACATATATATAAATATGTGTATATATATAAACACACACATAGTCAAAAACAAGTGACATGTTTCAGCACCCTTTTATTGATGCATTCTAAGATTACACCATTATGCAACATTGTGTTATCATAATGCACCACTACTTCAGGTATTTACCTTTCGATTACATTACAGGTGATATACCGGAAAAAATCAGTGCCGAGCAAATCGGAGCTTAGTGAGTTATGACGACGATTGTTCCAGCTGACCCGATCAATGGAACAGCCTGCTCGTAAAAATGACGCGCAAATGCCTGATTACTCCACAGACACACATACCCTTAATATAATTCTCAGGGGACTCGGTTTGACACACGGTGTTAGAAGGGTGGTTCTTTCATTTTCAGGTATGATTCATTATTTTGGTTCAGGTGAGCGGATTCGTGCAACAGGAAAGAAAGTCTTTCGCTGAAGGACAAAGCGTGACTCCAGCAATCGAACCAGTGACCTTATGATCGGGAGCCGATAATCGTAACCACTAAGCTATGCGACTCCACAAAGATTTGTGTACGTTGTAGCTGATGCGTCGCATAAATATAGCGACACACAAACACACACTCACACATTTGCACATACACGCATAGTTTACACATTTGGCACCCTACCACATGCCCACGGGCATATGGCGTAGTGTGTAAGAGTGCGGGCTGCTAACCTCAAGATTCCGAGTTTGATTCCAGGTAGTGACCTGAATAATAACAATAATAACCCAGGTTCGAAATTTCCCCAAGACACCTGATGAAGACTGGATGGTATATCAACCGAAACGTTGTGTTACCAACAAGCAAGATGAGGACAAATATCCGTCGAATTTAAATAATGTATATAATGTAAATAATTCCTCATCTCTTAAATATAGAACTGTACTTATGAAGATATTTCTCCACCATTTGTTGAAGTGTTCGTGTGTTGACGTATTCTTACACAAACAACGTTAACTATGCAAATACAAGTCATAACAGCGATTGTTAAATCAGAGATTACAAGTGTGTGTTAGGCATGAACCAACCAACAGTATCAGACAAGCTATTTGTTAATTTCGAAATAACTAACATAATGAAACAATGTTATGATGATCTTTATATTCTTGCAGCAAATTATGAATACATATAAAACGTTGTACTTTATTTTGGCCTGCAGGTCATATAGTGCTGCTGATATCAGATTTTATCAGGAATTAAATTTATCAATGCACGAAAATAAAAAAAAAGAAGCACAAAAAATGTTAGATTCGGTAAAAAAAAAAGAACAAAAAACATAATTAAATAACTACATAAAAGTAAATATAGTAAATTTGAAATATTAGCGGAAGATGAAACATTTTCTGCGATTTGTTTGCTTCTGGTACTTTCTGTTACCGACCTCGACATTATGTAAGGAAAATTAGGTGTATGATAATATATGAAGTGAAATTTGAAAGGTTTTCCGGTTCAGAAATAATTAGAATATTATATTTATACGTATTCTGCACAAGAATTTAAGAATTATTTATCGTGTTTGAAAAATTTCTTCTTAGGCGAAAAACTATAATCATTGCTCTTAGCAACACAGCTGTCAAGTGCATTGGTAATTTTTTTCTAATTTATTTACCTGAGAACAGCATGAAATATTCCTCTACAATCATTCAACAAATTCTAAATTTGTTATTATTCAAATGATTACTGCGGTGAGCTGGCATAATCGCTAGCGAATCGAATAATAGGCTTTTCTTTAATTAGTTTTTTTAATTATTTTAACGTTCTGAGTTCAAATTTGTGAAGGTCAACTTTGTCTTTCATACATTCGAGTTCCATAAAATAGGTACCATTTGAATAGTAGGGTAGACAGAGTTGACGTAAAATTTCCTTGTAAATTAAGAAGACTTTGAAAGCATTGATGTGGCAGAATCGTAAATGCGCCGGTCTGAGTTCAAATTCCGCTGAGGTCGAATTTACAATATATCGTTTAAATCATTGGTAAACATGACCGTTAGATGTCACCTGAAGCAATTGGGTGGTCTTAGGATGTCTGTTTAAGCGTTTCACACCCTTTAGGAGATAAAATTCATCGGATGGAAAGCGACAATAACGTATTCAAATGTAGGAGCGTAGTTGCCTGTGTTTAAGCATCTTATGTTCAAAGCATTATACGAGACAGAAAATTTCAAGTTCAGCGGTTTTAAAGAGTTCACGAAAGCTGTAGATTCTTGGGAAACGCACGTCAATTAGCATGGGGAATCTCCTAAATATAGGAATGGAAGATAAAGCCAAATCAACTTACTTTCTCTGCCTAAGGAACAGAAATACCAAGCGATGAGTGGGGGCGCAATGGTCCAGTGGTTAGGGCAGTGGACTCGCGGTCATAGGATCGCGGTTTCGATTCCCAGACCGGGCATTGTGAGTGTTTATTGAGCGAAAACACCTAAAGCTCCACAAGGCTCCAGCAGGGGATGGTGGCGAACCCTGCTGTACTCTTTCACCACTTTCTTTCACTCGTACATCCTGTTTCTGTTGTGCCTGTATTTCAAAGGGGCCAGCCTTGTTATACTCTGTGTCACGCTGAATATCCCCGAGAACTACGTTAAGGGTACACGTGTCTGTGGAGTGCTCAGCCACTTGCACGTTAATTTCACGAGCAGGCTGTTCCGTTGATCGGATCAATTGGAACCCTCGACGTCGTAAGCGACGGAGTGCCAACACAACAAACATTATGCATGTATATATATATATATATATATATATAT
>NC_069007.1:1583222-1584706 GCF_001194135.2 Octopus bimaculoides
ACGTATATGTGCGTCTGTCTAAGTATGTATACGTATACATGCATGCATATGCTGCCTGTGCGTACATGAGTGCATGTAGGATTGTACACACACACACACACACACACACACACACACACACACATATATATATATATATATATATTCATATGTTTCTATGGTGTCTGTATGCCTGTGTAGTGCGTACCATGTTCAATATAGCTTAAACATTGTTTTACTTGTCCGAATGCGTCGTGGTTCAACACGCTAAAGAAACGATCTGTTACGAAACGAATCAATGTTTGTACAGCTTTGCTCTTGTTGTTAAACTCCGATCTCTGCAAAACAAAACCTATCCCCGCTCGTTCCGTTGCACTCCCGTCGAACTTTGAAAAGCGCCCAAAGAAATGTTCTAAATGCAATACAAGAGTGCAGGCGTGGCCATGAGTTAACAAGTCTTCTTCCCAACCACACGGTTCCACTTTCAGTTTCCACTTACCAACTTGCCCAACGTGCAACGCGGTGGGACTGAACGTGGAACGCGGCTTAGCTGTTAGGGTATTCGGCTCAGAATCATAACATCGTGAGTTCGATTCCTGGCAGTGCATCATGTCCTCGAGCAAGACACTTTATTTCACGTTGCTGTAGTTCACTCAGGTGGCAAAACGAGTTGTACCTCTAAATGCGAGGGGCCAGGTTTGTCACATTCTGTATCCCACTCAATTTTCCCGAGAACTACGTTAAGGGCACGTGTTTCTGTGGTAAGCTTAGCCACTTGCAAGTTCATTTCACACCACAAGCTATTCTGTTGATCGGATCAACTGAAAAAAAAATCATCGTCGTAACTGACAGAGGACCAGTTTGTGCATTGAGAGACATTACGTTGCTTTTTCCATTAGACACGGAGTGAAGGCAGCTGGGTTTCTTTTCTTTATTGATAGGTAAACGGATCGGCATGAACGTGTGCGCCTAGATATGTGTGGTTATACGTGCGCATTTTAGAATGCGTCTCTGCTAGCATTCGTGTGTGTGTGTGTGTGTGTGTCCTTATATCTGTGTGATTATGCTAATGTCCGAGTGTGGTTTTAACCAAAACAATCTGGATATTGGCAATAGAAACGCATATAATGGATACGTTGGCAATAGAAGAAATGGAAGATGGCTTGTCCTGATAATGAGGTTTAGTAGGTGTGAGATTTGTGGAGTGAAATCTGAGGGAAGCAGTCACTACCTCACCCCACCTCACCCTATAAGGGTCGACAACTAAGTTGGCCTACAAATGCATAAATATAGACACATACACATGTATCCATACATACGTACATACGTACTTCTACGTATGCATGAGTGTGTGTGGGAGGCAGGCTTGGTGAGTGGGGAGCTAAAACATTAATTAATGTTTTCTGCTGGAAGGGAGACACTTGGGGAATATAGGAAGGAGAATGAAGAAAGATATCATAAGCACGAATGAGAAGGAGGAGGAGGGGGAGGAGGAGAGGGGAGGG
>NC_069007.1:1590282-1600759 GCF_001194135.2 Octopus bimaculoides
GGTCCCCACCACCGGCAACAATTACTAACGCAATACTCAAAAGGCACTAGTAGATGATTGTGAAACAAACATTTGAAGAAACATTTCCCTTTGTTTCGTCTAAGTTATGGACCTCAACAGCAGTGCTCCACGATCTTTTTCGACTCGCAGTACACTTGTGTTCTTTTCCAAGTTAGGCGGCACACCTCAACTAAAACAATAACTAAAAGTATCTTTTCAGGTTAGACTGAAACATGCCTAGTGTCGTCTCGTTGTACACGAATGTCCCGCGGCATACTCCATGCATAGCTCTGCATCTCTACTCTAATTGATAGAAACAGCTGCTAAATTTCTTCATATCGTACACGACTAGTTTGAAAATGGAGGATAGATTTATTTTAAATTCTTCGTTAACCAAAATGGTCATCCATACAACATCTTGAATACATGTCTCCCCGATTGGTTGTGTCATCTATAATAGTTGTTTTGCTTCTTTTACAAGAATTTACGTGGATTTGTCCCGCAAGCCACTATCAAACCTATGTTTAGGATCAGGGGAAATGACTTTAGTACCACCATTTTTTAAATGTAAATCCATATTTAATATACTAAATAAAATATAATAATAAAATAACTGAAGAAATATTTGAATGAAATAGAACGTTTTAACTGGGTTTATAGAGTAACATCAACAACAATTATATTTGAAACAATAAGACAACAGCCTAAGTTATTGAATTGTATCAACGCCTGAAATCTATGAAAGACTAAATGGACAGAACTAATTCAGAAAGAATTATTTTAACTACGGCACAGTGTATGTGACAAAATAGACACTGCTACATTCGCTTAGCTTTTCAAAATCTATTGGGCATTTGTTAAGATTTTCAAAATGAAATAAACATTGCTAACAGTAACTTTGAAACGTCCATAATATCAATTGTTTTGTAGCTCGAACGTGTTTTAACAAATGCAAATGGAGTCCGAGATAAGATGGTGGCGACTTGAAAAGAAATTGGGATAAACTATGAAGGTATTGAAATGTATTGGATGGAAAATATTTGCGTCGTCATCATGATATGAAGATATTGCTGTATAAACTCTACATCGAATTGTATGTAAATAAAGGAGACATTGATACGATACACCACATCGACAGGAATAACATGCTGCATTGAAACAAACGTAGTCTGGAACCTGCTACCTGTCAGAGGAAGTCGTACTAAAACAAGCTGACAAATCATGCACAGAGCCAAAAGTGGATTCTTCTACAATGAAATCTTCTTTACATCTTATGTTCCCACTTGCGTATCGGATATTTGGAAAACAATAAAACAAACATAGAAAAATAACAAAAACCTAATGTATTACACAATATCTCTTTTTCCCCCCTTTCACTGTCTCCCTCCCATCTTTGTTTTCCTCCCTTTCTCTCTTGTCTTTATGCCTCTTTGAAATATTAGCATAACGGGAAGTACAGACAGCAGACATTAAAGCCATTAACAATAAATAATGGTCGGAATGTTTCGACGGATTGGAATGAAATTTAAATAGAAATGTATGTATACATTTTCAGTCTGCGAGGTCTCATTACATGCCAGCGATGCATTATTAGCACAATTGTTACCGACACTACATCTACTACTATTATTATTATTATTATTATTATTATTATTATTATTATTATTATTATCATTATTATTGTTGTTGTTATTATTATTATTACTTATTATTATTATTATTATTATTATTATTATTATTATTATTATTATCATTATTATTATTGTTGTTGTTATTATTATTATTATTATTTTATTATTATTATTATTATTATTATTATTATTATTATTATTATTATTATCATTATTATTGTTGTTATTATTATTATTATTTTTATTATTATTATTATTATTATCATTATTATTATTATTATTATTATTATTATTATTATTATTATTATTATTATCATTATTATTGTTGTTGTTATTATTATTATTATTTTTTTATTATCATTATTATTATTATTATTATTATTATTATTGTTGTTGTGGATTTTATTGTTGTTGTTATTGCCATTATCATGATCATCATGACCATCATCATCATCATCATCATCATCGCTATTATTGCTCTTGTTATTACCATCGTCATCAATGTTATTATTTCCATTATTTCATCATCATCATCACCAGCATAATCATCATCATCATTATCATCCACGTCATCATCACCACCACCACCATAACCACCACCATAACCACCACCACCATCATCATCATCATCATCATCATCATCATCATCATCATCATCATTATTATTATTATCATTGCAATTTTTGTTGTTGCATTCGTTGCTGTTGTTTTCTTTCATGTTACTTCTGTTGTTGTCGTTGTTATTAGTGTTGTTGTTGTTGCTTCTGTGGCTGAATTTCTTTGTTGGTTTCTCTACCAAGCATGGTTAACAACAGAATTACTTTGAAACAAATTGGTACTTTGGAGCAGTTGAATGTGATAAACATGAAATGGAAATCTGTTGAAAATGGAAGAAAAAAATAGAAAAAAATTGAAAAAATAAAATTACAACAAATCAGTATAAAGCATTAAAAAATCTGAAAAGAAGGATACAAAATAAAATAATAAAATAATAATATAATTATAAAGCGCAGCTAGTAAAATAAAATAAATTCTACAAGGCATAATCAAAGAGAAAGCATTTTAAACAATTATGGCTAACGATTTTGTTTATTGACAAAAGGGACAGAAAAACAAACAAATAAATAAGTATAGGAAGAACAAAACAACAAAAAAATAAAATAAAACAAAATAACGGAAATGTCACGATGAAAGAACAAAGCATGTTAAAGGAGTAATTAATTAAAAAAGAGACATTCAAAGATGGCGGATGTACAATGTAAAAATTTTGATAAGACAAATCACATCGTTTGAATGATATGTTAGTGAACATGGTAAATAAAGAAGAGGAAATGACAGAACAGTGTGGCATTTAATGTAAATAGAAAGAGGAAAAAAATAATAAAAATGTTGTAATTTATAACAAGTTATTTCATTTTTTGTCTGTTTCTGTAGTCTTTGTTTCTTTTTTTAAGTTCATTATTGTTTTTTGTTAACGTTTATTTCATAAAATCATGACTAAAATAATCTGAATTTTCATGAGAATTGTCTGGTTAAAGTCATTATATAAAATATTTATGCTGAGAAATTCTCCATATGCACTGGGGAGCGAGGAATTCTTTATTGTTTGCTCCAAATCTCCATGAAATGATTTCATGAAGAGAATTAAATGTGTGCATGTAACGATACATTCAAATGCCAGTTTTCATTCGACAATTATTGATTTCATTTTTATCAAGGTACAAAGGAATGTAAACGTTTTATCTGCGCAGGTTAGAAGGAAGCCCTAACCACCTGCCCGCTTCAGAGAAAAGATATTCCTAAACATACAGAAATCTCGCTGAGTTAAAAGAATTAAGAAATATTTATGCATGGTTTCCTAAGCTGAGCAGATTGTATCTAGGAAACGGAGTTAATTAATAAATATTGGAAAATTGTAATTATTTACGGAAAATATTTTACAAATAAATAAAGAAAAGCAGGAATAGCTAAATAGTTAAGAATATCGCTTTGCAACCACGTGGTTTTAGCGTTCCGTCCAAATGTTTGGCAGCTTGGGCAACAATATCAGTGGTTGAGCAATGCTTGTGGGTGAATTTGGCTAGCAGAAACTGTGTAAGCCTTTTGTGTATACATATGTGTATGAGATTGTGTTTTTGTTTCCCCTCACCGCTTGTTTAGGAGCGTTATTTTGCCTTTGCCCTCTAACTTAGAAGTGCGAAAAAAGAGAAGGATAGAATACTACCTGATTTTAAAATTTTTAAATGTATAAGCACTGAGATGAATTTGCTTGATTAAAACCCATCACGCACTTGCTCTGGCATGGCCACAGAAGAATGAATCAAAGTAATATCAATGAAGTAACTGATAAATTTTCAAGAAAAATGGCTCAGAATATATGCAAGGATTTTCAACACAAACACGGCATACGCAAATACACGTTTGCTTATGTAATATGTTGTAGCATGGATAAACGAAGGGTTGAGCTTAGAAAACGAGAACATAATTGATGTCAGCAGGAGTTCCATTCGGGTCTATTCCATATTATCTCCAGAAATCACACACGTTGAGATATTTCTTAGGTAGCACAGTCCGATTTGACTGTGATTTAACTATTATATTTAGTTGCTTCGCTACTGTTATCTTAAACGATATTAGATTAAGGCCAATGGTATTTGTTTTAGTACGGTATTTAGGTGCAGAGCAGAGGGGCGTGAAGTATGGGAATTTCGTGAAACGACGTTCAGAATTCAAGTTGATTGATTGATTGATTGATTGATTGATTGATTGATTGATTGATTGAATGGTCGAAATAATAATCAAACAATCTCTTAGAGGATTAGCTATATGCTTAAGCAATTTAAAAATTAACGTGCAATAGAACCAGTACGCGTGTTTATTATTGGCATTCTGCCCCTCCCGATCTACAAGAGAATATCTACCTACACACAAATTCACATGAGGTAACTTGTAAACCAAATTTGTAAACAAAAACATTATGTAACTTCCTAAAGAGGTACGTATTTCCGTGCAAGTGTGCGTCAGTCAGCTTCTAATATATTTGTGTGTATATACGCAATGAAATTATTTCTATAGCAGTAACGAATTCCTATAACAATGTGTTATGTGTGTATCTGTCTGTGTGATGTTCATGTAAAATTCAACATAACATTCTCATATGGGGTTATTAAGTATTAGAATTACAAATTGAAATATATGGTATGTAATTGAAAATTATAAATATTTTATGAATCTGTTTCCTAAAGAAAATCACTGGATTACTTAATGCCGGTAGAAGATTTTTGAACAAGTAATATGAATTTAGATAAAAAGATAAACTTACCTCAGAATAATTAGTTTTAAATAAAAAAAAGTTAATAACTTGTAGTAAATTTCAAACACGCTAATCGCAGTGAGAAATAAAACCTAATACATATGTAGGGAAAATACGGAAAATACGGCTAACGTATAAAATTTATACTATAAAATATGAGATGCCTAGGAACAGTATAAAGAGGTGTATATGGAAAGAGCGAATCTTAGAGATTATATATATGTTATATGTAAAATACAAAGGAACTTGGCTTACTGGTTGGGGGCGTTTGGCTCACGCTCGTAACATCGTCAATTCAATTCACAGCGGTGCGTTGTGTCCATCAGCAAGACATTTAGTTCATGTTACTGAAGTCAAATCTGCTGGCAAAAAATGAATTGTACCTGTATTCCAAAGGGCCAGCCTTGTAACACTCTGTGTCACGCTGAATCTCCTTCGGAACTACATGAAGTGTACAGCCTCTTGCAGGTTAATTTCAGGAGCAACCTCTACCTCTGTTAGGATAAGCTGAAACATTAGTCTTCGGAATCGACGGAGTACCATATATATGTGTATATATATATACATGAGTGGCTGCGTGGTAAGTAGCTTGCTTAACAGCCACATGGATTGGGTCCGAGTTCAGTACCACTGCGTGGGAACCTGGGCAGGTGTCTTCTACTATAACCTCGGGCCAACCAATGTCTTATGAGTGGATTTAGTAGACGGAAACTGAAAGAAGCTTGTCGTATATACATGTGTGTGTGTGTGTGTATGTGTGTGTGTGTGTGTGTGTGTGTATGTGTGTGTGTGCATATATGCTTGTATGTCTGTGTTTGTCCAACCCACCGCAACATCGGCTGACAACCAATGCTGGTGTGTTTACGTGTGTTTATGTGGTCCACTGTTTCAATCTCATCATTGCAGCATCGACACTTTGGATATAGGGATACCTCACAATGCAGATGTATTGCAAATGTCGGCATTTCTTAGAACTGCAATCATATTACGTAAAGTACTGTCAGTTTGACGTCCTTGTTGTGACTTGACAAACTGACAAACCGTAGAAACCCCTTCGGCAGATACATCTTCAATCAACAACCACACGATACTGTATACTGTGCGACATCTATCCTACTACTACTACTACTACTACTACTACTACTACTACTACTACTACTACTACTACTACTACTACTATTGATAGTAATAATGACAACAATACGATCGATGATTATATACAAGTATATGTAATTAAATATGTGTGTGAATATACAAACACATACGAATGCATATGCTGAAACATATTTATGAATATTCGCCGAGCCGGTAATTGGAGCAGAATAACATTAAAAATAGCAACAAAACTGTGATTGCTACAAATATATTATGCCGTTCACATACATTTAACATTAAGACGTGTGATGACAATTTATTACCGTTGAGATTAAACTAATCTTATTCCTAATTGATTAAAGTCTCAGACCGGGAATTGCTTAATTCAAACTAACTGTGTGATTGCCGAAAGACTAGATGGAGTCTGAGAAGCTAAGCTATTTATTTATTTCGTTATTCATTTATTTATGGACGTCTATATATATATATATATATATATAGGTAAACATGTATAGCATTTTATGCGTTAGTGTTGGTGCCTGAGTGCGTGTATGAGGTGCGAGTGGATGGTATGATTACATTATTGTTTGAGCCAATCAGAGACATCTGTTCGATTCTTCACAATGGTGCAGTAATAAGATAATTCTACAGAATATTCCTGATTCAATTATGCTGTGGTCTAACGCTTATATACAAAACTGTTTCCATTTTTGATTATGTACCACACACACGTATCCATATGTGTGTGTGTGTATGCGTCTTTATGTGTGTGTTTGTGCGTGTTAGTATTCCACTCGTGTATTTCAATACTTATAACCTGGTCTTACAACTCCATATGTATATGCTTCAGAACGAAGTGTCAGTCGAGTAGAGAGAAGGAATAAGATATTGGAATGACAACGGGATAAACAATTAATTTATGATTTCAATTAGTTTCAGCTCTTCCTGTTATAAGCTTCAGCAATACTCTCTTATCTGAGGGGATCTCTGACTTACCTGAGATCCAAACATGAAGTGCAATATATATATATATATATATATATATATATATATATATATATATATATATATATATATATATATTTAAAAAATGTGTAGAGATAATACACGATTAAGTAGATATTTGTGAAAAAGAGGAGCGAAAATGCTACTTTCTTAAAACTAGGTACATTTTAATTTTCCTTTATATAGATACATTAAAGGAAGAATGTTTTGGCTTTGTTTTACATGTTTCGGTTTTTGGAAAACCTTATCGAATATGTGTGCTAAAATGGAATATTTAGAGAGAAAAGAGATATTTATAAAATTAAATTAAAATTAAGATTAACATTCATAGTTTACTTTTCTTTTTCTTGCAAGAGTACGTGGTAATTTCCGCTAATATTTGCCGCATGACAAGTCTATGATACTATTTCATCGATTCGTGTTGAAACCCTTTCCGTCCAGGTATCCCATGATACTTATAAAGCCTTCTTGATCCAGGTCCTTGATAGATGTATCCTCATCAGTTTGGGTCGTGGTATTAGCTGTTAGTTTACCACATCTGAACGAAACTTTTGCACACTTGAAGCCAAATTCCTTATTGATATCATCACTGAATTTTTCACAGATGCTGGTAGCCCTTTAAGATCCGTGTTATCTTTTGCAAATAATTTCAGATCATTCGTGTAGAGAAAGTGTCAGATTATCTTGTCAATAATTCTGTAACCGTAATTTGTTATATTCCGTACGTGGGACAAGAAAATAGGGGAAAGGAAAAAGTGGAGAGGAGAAAGTGAATCACCCTGGAATATTCTATGATCTATTTTGATGTACTGTGATGCATACGAGACTTTCTTGTGGTTGAGAAAGGACTTTTTGTCTCAGAGTCCAATAAAATACCTGTACTGTAGAAAACCTTTTACGAAAGGAGAGATCTTGTACATATTTAGTGCCTTTAAGATCTAACTATGTTAGACACTGTCAAATGCCTTACAGTAGACAATCTAAGGTGTGCTAAGATTTTGTATCGTGGATTAACGGTTTTCGAGTATCATAGTGTTTATTAATAATTGGTCTTTGAATCCAACAGGTGCTAGTAAAGTGTAACGTACCTTGATTCATTGAGTCATTGTTTCTTGAAGCGAATTTGCGGGAGACCTCGTGAAAGAAGCGAGACTGTTTTCGAAAATGGAGACGAACACCTTTCTCTGTGTGATCAGCTTGAGAAATTGATAAGACATTAGGATATTTTCCTACTTTTCACTTTTCTTAACATGAAACCAGCGGTAGCCGTAATTTACACACACACAGACACACACATACAAACATATATTTACATATATATATATAAATTTGCATATGTATCTTTATGTGTATACGCACACACACACACACACATGCATGTATGTCCATTGTCTGATAACAAGTGAGCAGAAGAACAAGTGGCCTCTGTGTTCAGTAGAGCATGTTGTTCATATTCCCTGTGAACTATAAGATAAATAACTTTCAGTATTTTCATGAAGCCTCTCTCCATAACACACTGATCAAAGACAATTTCTCCTTATATAAGATAAAGCAGAATAAATTAGAACATGGAAGGAAGCAGATGCTCTGTTACAGTTTTGCCTAAAATCTACATCAAAATTTGAGACGTACATCGAATTGAATAACCTCAAAATAAACTCTAATAGATAGCCAGTAATCCGCTTTATATTTTAAGGAACAATGACAGCATATGTTCATTTCAATAGTAATTAATTTTTTGAAAAGAATGAAGATATTTATAATTGAAAACACTGTAGGTTTTCCTGTGAACAATTCCAAAACTGAAAGCTAATTACCAGTGTGTCTTGAGACATTCATTTTCGGAATTCAAATTCTATTAATTTTCCTCTCTTTTCTGTAGTTCTTAGGATGAAGCGTAAGTATAACCAATTTGTTCCTGTTGATATATATACACGTATCAATATTCTCTACTAATATATGAATAAGTAAGAGTATGTATATGTGTATCTATCTATTTATCTATCTATCTATACATCGATCTATGTGTCTATCAACATACATACTTATATGTGCACATAGAAATACACGCATAAACACATAAGTGTATACATAAATATTAAGAAAGATTAATTTTTGTTCGTCTGTATATATATATATTACATGAATAATTAGAAAAAATACATATATTATCATCATCATATACATTTATATCATTAATCACATATACATTCGCTTTTATTCATAATTTCACATATATATATATATATATGTGTGTGTGTGTGTGTGTATGTGTGTGAATGAATGAATGTGTGTATGGGCACACACACACACACACACACACACACACATACACACACACACACACATATATATATATGCTCGTTTCTGTGGATGAGCGTAGGCTCGGAACATTAAAGACGTTTTCACATCCCGAGCGTTAAACTAATACGCCTGTTTGTTATCTACACAACCTCTCTTCGTCTTTCTTTTTTTTTCTGTGAACTCTCCTTATATATATCTATATATACTTTAGCGTGAGTTTATGTATTTTTTCGTCTTTTAATATTAATTTTCTTCTTATACACAGCTGTTGATAATATGTTGTCTTAGTACATGTGATTTTGTGCAAATATCTTCTCGCCAGCGAAATTCGTGTCGATATATTTTTAAGGATGCTATTTATGATGTTACTGGGATGACAGGAATACTTGTTCACATACATTAGTCTTTCATTCAGTTAGTGGTACTCTTCGTTTACATTCATATACTTAAATCCAATCCAGACTAACATCACGGAAGTTAGCGTTACTATAATCATTTTCTATGGTAATAGAAGCCGAGACGCTTCAAGAAATTAAAAACAAAGAAACTTTTTTCCTGGAACCGTTCAAGGCAGAATATACTATACCTTTGGATAGTGAAAAGAGAAAGTCTATATGTGTATAGTTAAGTGGCCACAAAGTTACTCGTGAGAAGTCGCTTGAATCTGTAATAATGCCAAAAAAATTTGTTTGGAAATTACCAACGGTCACGTATAAAAACAGCGTGGTTTCTCTTGTCACTCAAAAATATTGTGGACAAACGATTGAATAAACAGAAATATATAAAAGATAATCTTCCTCACCAATTCTTGAATAAATAAAATAAAATAAAATAAAATAAAATAAACAAATGGTATGACATTGCGCGCGACTGTGTATTTACTTACCCAAATCAACCCCGATTCATCATTGGTATTTAATTAACAAATACTAAACAGAAAAAAATGGTAAAAACAATTCTGAAAAGAATTG
Organism: Octopus bimaculoides; assembly: GCF_001194135.2. NCBI lineage: Eukaryota > Metazoa > Mollusca > Cephalopoda > Octopoda > Octopodidae > Octopus > Octopus bimaculoides. The sequence goes on from NC_069007.1 coordinate 1,600,602, forward strand.
AACTAAGCTAGCAGGCAGACACAGATAGATTACTGAAATGGTTTCTATTGACAGCATTTTTACTGATTCCAGTACCTTCATATGCAAAATGACAGAGCATATATATAAATATATACATAAATACACACACACACACACGCACGTATATATATATATAT
>NC_069007.1:1600789-1603605 GCF_001194135.2 Octopus bimaculoides
TATATACATATATATATATATACACACACACACACACACACACACACATATATATATATATATATATATGCACATATATATATATACACATATATATAGACATCTATATATGTGTGTGTTATATACATATGTACATATATATATAAAAATACACACACATAAATATATATGCACACACATATATATATATATATAAATTTATATATGTGTGTGTGTGTGTGTGTGTGTGTGTGTGTGTGTGTGTGCATGCATGTGAATGCATGTGCATATGTATGTATTTATGCATATATGTACGTATAAGGTTTCAAATTTCCAGTTATGCTACTTAACAATCAGCCTGGATGCCCGGTGATAACAGAAATAAAATAAATACATATTCTGAGTAGAAAAATCTAGGAGGATATGGTTTTGCTATTCTTAAGCTATTGATAGCCTTGGGGACAATTTTACTGTAATCACTATTTCCGCATCCAGGCCATTGTTTGTTTAAGCTCCTCGCCATCTTCATTCCATCCTTCTCACCCTTCAATTACAGTTCAGGAGATATTGAAAAATGCTCCAAGGTCTGTGATACAATTGGAAAACAACACTCTCAGCTGTTGATTATGAGTGGATACGAGGTGTAACTGTTACACAAAACGATATAATTACAATGATGTGGTTCGGTTTTTTTCTAATGAAAAACCAAAAGGGCAAATAGATAGGAAATAAAGAAAAAATATGAGGACAAATAGCAGTGTTGAACACTAGCGTGAACAAGAACAACAGTTTTGGCAAGAAAAATACCATCAGTTTAAACTAAAACAAAAGGTAATCTAATTTCTTCAACCAGAGGGGAAAAAAGTTTTGTGTTTGTGGCTGTTTCTGTGCTTTTGTGTATGTGTGTGTGTGTTTATGAATTTTTTTTGTCATTTTCGTTAATAATTCCTGATTTGTGGAATTAAAATTTTCAAGTTTTCAAGTAGAAGAATATTTGGTTGTTTATGTTGTGAAGAATTCTAGTGAATGATTATTGTTGGGAGAACACCGCTAAAAGCAGTTTTGAGTAATGATCACAATACAGTCCACTTCATGATGATAATGATGATGATGATGATGATGATGATGACCTTCATCATCATCATCATCATCATCTTCCTCATCACCACCAGCAATACCACCATCCCCACGACCAACAATATAACCACCGCCACGATCGTTAAAACCATCAAAACTACCTCCTCCCCCACACCACTACCATCTCATACACCGTACCATTGTTAATTTACGTGAATGGAGTTGATTTTACCATCGTAGTCATCGACGACGTCACCATGGCAACACCGACTGGAGTGAAACACACTCGTCCTCGTTCACAACATTTCTACCAAAATAAATATTAGAAGAAACGTGTTCTGTCATCGTTTAGTAAGATATGTCTCGCCGTGTGACTGTACGCGAGCGCATGCGTGTATGCTTATGTGTGTGTGTTTGTATGTGTCAGTGTCTGCGAAGGGGATATGTTCATGATGAGCACCAGACTGGTTTTCTCTTCCGAATTCCATCCACATTCAGAGCAACGGTCTGAAGTGTATCCTAGGATATACTTCAGACCGTTGCTCTGTCTTCTACCTCGGAACCGGCTGTACATGGCTGATAGGTGAATTCATGAAGGACACAGATATTCCTACACCCCTGACCACCAGCCAAAGATCTTTTCTAATTGTGGCACACCTTGTCTACCAGGGTATCCCTTACTCCCTTCGCCCCTCGGTGGTAAATAATATACGTCTGTTTTGTGTATTCCCTCTTCTGGTGGCAATTGGCAAAATATGATCTGCAACTCTCACACTTCTTTCTCCAGGGTCAATCTCCTGCAAACTGTGCAGATTGTCTCTTCTCAAGACGTCAGTGCTTTTGGTTGCATCTCAATTGACGGAATGTATTCGATCACTCATTGACCTTGGGAGTCATTTCCCAAGTTCCTACTTCATAAACTACTCTCGGTACAGCATTATCTATGTATTCAAACTTCATTCAACTTTGTAGCTGGCGATATATTCTTATCAGTATCAATTTATATCCACACATCATTTCCAGAATTTTATTTCTGAAAGCTGTTTTAACCTGGTTCCATAAAATTTCAATAGGTGATAATTTCATTTTATTGCACCGTTCGCACACGTGAGAGGCAGTATTTACGATTTTAATTGCGTTGATTTGCTGTGCAATTAACCTTTGTTATATGCAGCAATATCTTCTATTCTCAGATTGAAGACTTTGTCACGACTAAACGCACCGTTCTATACCTGGTAGGACTTAAGCGCAAAATATCGTATTTAACATTCTATGCGATAATATTTAAAGTTAATAAGGTCGTAGGTTAATTAATTATAATCCTGCGCATCGCAACATAGACAGATTGCAGATTCGAAATCTGTCAGGGTATTGTAAGAGAACGAGTTTATCAATAAATATGTACTAAATATGTACAGATGAACCGAGTGGTGGGTCAAATCCATTTAAGGAAATGGCACTAAGGGAAATATATATTGTTTCAGTTTAAATATACTCATGCATTTGTCAAATGGAAATCTAATATTCCAGTAAATCAAGCGAACGAGTGTGCAGAAACAATGTGAGAAAGTATATTAAAATAATCTTGAAATAGGGTAAAAATACGAAGTAAATATTTTTGGCGATTCCGAAACACAGAGCAGCAAGTTTTAAAATGGTTACAATTGAAAAATAGAGGTCAACAAATAATAACCTTGAATAACAGACACAAGCACACACACACACATATATATATATATATATATATATATATATATATA
>NC_069007.1:1603681-1605609 GCF_001194135.2 Octopus bimaculoides
TGTGTGTGTGTGTGTGTGTGTGTGTGTGTGTGTGTGTGTGTGTGTGTGTGTGTATGTATGTATGTATGTATGTATTCAGTTTATTTCAAGATTTCTTGCCAATAAAATACCGCTTTCTAACCTATATCCAAGGCACCTACACTGGAATTTCTGCATCAACAGCAGGGTATTTTTGTTTGTATATATGAATGTATGTATACATGTATGTATACATGTATGTATGCATGTATGTATAAAGGGTGAAAGATATCATCATACGTGAGATATCCAACAAATATCATAAAAAGTAATTAAATCGTATTTCACGGACAGATTTGTTTCAGACATATGCTTTGCATGAAATTACAGTTGCAATCACACAACTGTCATTCTGTCCTCGGAAATAAGTCAGTCATTGACCCGTTGGGAACGTGTAAACAACGACGCTATAGTTCACCAATTCCCATTTACCCTTATCAACGTTAATTTACATTAAACATCATCTTGAGAGTTTTATCTTCTAAAACTGTTTTAACCCGGTTCCATAAAATTTAGGAAGGCGATAATTTCGTTTTATTCGTTTGTTCACACATAGAAGAGGCTTTGTTCGTTCTCTTAATTCTGTCGAAGCGCTTGATAATTAGCCTTTGCTATATGTAGTTGTAACATCTATTCCCAAATTGGGGAGAATATCAAGTCTAGATACGTCATTCTGAATGGAATGGGACTTGTGCATGAACAATCGTATTTAACCTTTTATACAGTAATGTTACAAGGTTATAAGACCATAATAATAATAATAATAATAATAATAATAATAATAATAATAATAATAATAATAATAGTAATAATAATAATAAAGATGATGATAATGATAATAATAATAATAAATTTTACTTTGTTTCAGAACTTTTTGACGGTAAATTTTGAAACTTTCTATGAAGTTCATTTAAAATATATTTTCGTTTTGTCTTTCAAAAGTGGCCAATGAGACACAGCTGAGGGAAAATGGTGGTAGATATAATAGAAAGCGACAGAAGAGCGGCGCCTACACAGCGTAGGCTTCGTTCTCCATGATGATCATGTCATGGGGCTACATTGAAAAATTGAAGACACCTTGTTTAAATCTTAAAGGCCATATGCATGTGTGTGTGTGAAAAGGAAAGAACGATAGAGAGACAGAAATAAAGAGAAAGGAAGTGAGAGAGAGAGAGAGAGAGAGAGAGAGACATGTAGCTTGTTCCTCTAGTGGTCTATTTATATTTTGTTTTATATATCTTTGAAAATGTCAAGAACTTTGACTTCACACCCTCTTGACCCAGGGACGCACCTCCTCCTCCAGGCACTTGAAGTAGGCCTCCGTGATGAGTGTAAGGCAATGTAGGAAAATGAATGTAGGCATAACGTTGGCATTACTAGGGAACACTCCAAACAGCTTGATGTTGGTTGGATATTTGATTTTTGTGACTCACGGTACATATTTTGTACTCTATGTTCGCCATCTCATCCGGGCAGACATTCTTAGAACTGCCTGCACGAATGTCAAGCAGTATGGCATGTCGCTTCTAAATTTCTAGCAGAGTGAATTGACTCACGGCACTGTTTTTCTCACAGACGGTGCCCAGTTGACTCTATTATACTGTTAGTCGACAAAATCCAATACTAATAATTTGTATTACCCCCATTCTTATAATTAGAACGAGTTTAAAACATTGTATTGATATATATATATATATATATATATTCCTTTCTCAGACTGGAACGAACACGACACAATGAAGTAGAGAAATTTGAAAAGACAACACGAAACCGGTTATTTCTCAAAATACAATGTTTATATACCAAAAAGATTTTCTAACATTTTTCTAACATTTTTCTTACATTTTTCTGACATAATTTAAATATATACTTTAACCATGTAACACAAGCCTTCTGTTGTTTTTTGACTC
>NC_069007.1:1605693-1623993 GCF_001194135.2 Octopus bimaculoides
ATACATACATACATATACATGTATACATACACATATTCTTTTAGTTCTCGTCTACCAAACTAATAAATTTACTCACATGGCTACACCGGCGCCTATATATATATAATATTTGGGATTAATGGGTATATGTCGATTGGTGTGTTGGAGTGCTTCGGCACATTTTGGGCTACCTGGTGCCATTCGCAGTCGGAGTATATTGCCGTTGGATCTACTTCACGACCTTCGCAGTGTTAGAAGAGATAATAATAATTGATGAAGTAAGCAAAAAATAGATTTAGTATTAATCTTTATTTTGTACACTGATCGTATCGACCCACCCTGCTACTATCCCTTATGTGTGGGACTCCGTTGAACATGTGTTGCATCTATTATGCTACATCCTTACATTAAGTGGTATTTCGCTAAATATCCTGAGTTTTGGTTGTCATGTGCCCGACCAGTTTGAGAATGCAGCATTGCAACAATTTCCATTACTATTAACTTTCCATAACAAAAACGGTAAACATTTGTAAATATAAGCAAATAACAGTTGATCAGAAAGAAAGAAAAAAAGCAATTTTGCAGGGGAAGTGAATAGAAGATGGACAGGGAGGGATTGAGTTACAGCAGGTTTAAAATAAAGAAATGGTATTCGAGAGAGGAAAAGATATACATGCAGGTTAAAGTGTCTAGGGGAGGACGAAATGTTCTTATGCTTTCTAGCCTCGGTCGGGATACGTATAGGCACATCCCACACACACCTACCCGTACATACACCCACATACAGACTTGGAAATCTAAAAGTACTTCCGTATCTAGACGGGCATATAACATGACAGCCTATATATCAATACAATGTTTTAAACTCGTTCTAATTATAAGAATGGGGGTAATACAAATTATTAGTATTACTTTCCACTTTATCGGGTACGCTGCAGGACATTTCTAAATCATAGGAGATTTCTCCAAGATTTACATCCGAACGAGTTGGAAAAACTATTTATTTTTACTTTTTATTACTATTTGTTTGTTTACGGTATTACCCGGATCTCTTTCTGCTTTTCTTTATTCTCACATATTATTTTATACAGATTACTGTTGATTCAGTTGTTGTTGTTGCCAATGTTGTTGCTGTTGTTGTTGTTTGTAGTGGTGGTGGCGGTGGTGTGTTATTTACAATAGCTGTCATTGTTTTCTAATTTCCTGTTCAATATTTGCTATCGTTGTATATATTAAGGCCAATTTACTGCGCTAATTTACAGTTCGTTATGTCTCTGCATAATGTATAATTCTGTTAGCGAGAAGTTTTTTTCTTTCTTTCAATATTGGTTTTTATTTTACTGTTTGAATTTCGTGGATTAAGTTTGTGATCAATGTTCATGTTGGTTTCTTTCTCCTTCTTCTTTTTTTCGGTGTGATTATGTCTGGTTATGTCTAAGTATACATCTATGTCTGCATCTGTATGTGTGTGTTTGTGTTTGTGCACATGTGTATAAGTGTGCGCGTATGCCATTTTGTGCCTGTGTGTGATTGTTTTTGTGTCTGTCTGGGTGTCAAATTTTGCGTGTTTTGTTGTTCATCATTTCTTCTCTTCATTTTTGTCCGTCCTTCACGTCTCCGACTTTATAGTCATCGTTATCATCATCGTCGTTGTTACTGTCGCCTGCGACTTATCCTCCCTTCCCCTTTTTTTCCTTTCCCCTCTCCTCCTCCTTCTTTCTCTCATCATCTTCTTCTCCTTCTTCTGCTTCCCCTTCTTCTTCTTTCCAACTTCTTCTCTCCTTCTTCTTCCCCTTCTCCTTCAACTCCTAACTGTAACCCTAACCCTCTTTCTCTTCCTCATACACCTCGTTCTCCTTCTTCTTCTTCTTCCTCTTCTTCTTCTTCTTCTTCTCCTTCTTCTCCTTCCTTTTCTTCTTCGTCTTCTTCTTCTTCTCCTTCCTCTTCTTCAGCATAGTTCAAATTCCACCAACGTCAGCTTTGCCTTTCGTACTTTCGTGGTCAACGAAATCTGTACCAGTTACACCAGACCTCCACCCACCTAAATGGAAAAAAGAATATTGTGGCCTTGTGCCTATTAAACAAATGAGCATTAGTCATATTATTATCAACGTGTAGCTTTGACTGCCGTCAAAAATAATGGTATTAAAGAAACTTATACTGGCATTTAATAAATGCTTCGACATGTCATACATTTCATATATTAGATATAGATATGCGCAGTAAGAATATTTAAACTTCTACGAAAAACACGATAAAGGAATCGTCCGAAGAATAATACATTCAAGGTAAAGAAAATGTATATACATTGGTATAATATCTTGCGTAGCAAGGCAGCGAGCTGGCAGAAACGTTAGCACGGCGGGTGAAATGCTTAGCGGCATATGTGTATATATATATCACAACCCCTCAATGAACATATATAAGAAATACAAGATAATCCTTCAAACATAAGGAATAAAAATATATAAAAATAACGCAAGAAAATAATGTAAATAAAAGAATAAGAAATGTATAAGAATTACGATGCAAGAAATAGAACATATAATATAAAATTTTATACACGAATATATTGTTTCAACCGATAGCATACAAAATAAATTGAAAATAATAAATTTGAGTTAAAGGTATAACACAATACACATATATATCATTTCATAGAAGTTCCGAATCAAGTTGAAGTTCATATTAATACGATTAAAAATTCAAATATATAATATATAATATAGATCGAAATAAAATAAGACAAAGAAATGAGATACAATAAAGTAATAAAAATAAATATAAAAACAATAGATAGTAACAAGTGTATTAGTTTGCATTAGGATGGTTTGAAACCTCGAAGATTGGTTTTGATACTACAGCCTGTTTGACTATTCTAAAATAGCTCTTTTTTTCTCTCCATTATTTGCATAGGCTCGTCTAAAGCTGGTCTATATTGATTATATCAATTTGCTCTTACAAAAAAAAAAATTTTTTTCCCTTTGTGAATGTCTTGACATTTGTGTGTAATTTTTAACATGACATCACCAGTTTGCACTCTTTTGTGTTTAGAATACAGTGGTGTACCCGCGAAATGGCCATAGGTGTTGTATTTGTATTTTAACCCATGTTTTTTGTGAACTCTTGTAAATGGTGGTTGAAATGGATTTTACCGATTGATACCTACTGGGTGCTGTATTTGTCTTTTGACACGTGTTTTGTGAACTTTTGGACATGGTGACCAGAATAAAATTTTACATGCTTTTACCTGCTGGGTGCCTGTATTCACCTTTGACACTTTTGTGAACTCTTGTGTATACCTAACTGATACGGATTTACCTATTGATGTCAACTGGTTTTAAATTATATAATATACCCGAGGTAAGTACAGAACTTTATATTTTAACTCTAAATAGTGTTAAATCACTTTAAAGCTTTCTCATTGATTTTCAACCGATAGACTACATTATTGTACCTCATTTCTTTATCTTATTTTATATCGATATTGTTTTATATCTTATTTTATATCGGTTATATATTTGAATTTTTAATCGTATTAATATTAACTACAACTTGATTCGGAACTTCTATAAAATGATATATATGTGTATTATATTTCTTGCATCTCACTTCTTACATTTCTTATTCTTTTATTTACTTTATTTTCTTACGTTATTTTTATATCTTTTTATTCCTTATGTTTGATGGATTATGTTGTATTTCTGATATATGTTCATTGAGGGGTTGTGAAATGTTGAGTCGTTAACCCAGCGTTTTTATTCTATAACTAATATTTTACTCGTCTCAATTGTTCTGAGCACTTCTCTTTGCAGCCCTGTATAAAAACTATTAGTTTCCTAATAAGAAACTATTAATATATATATATATTATGTGTGTGTGTGTAAAATGAAAATAAGCAACAAGGATATGCAGAGGTTGTTGTTGTTGTTGTTTTGTTGGCACTCCGTCGCTTAAGACGTCGAGGGTTCCAGTTGATCCGATCAACGGAACAGCCTGCTCGTGAAATTAACGTGCAAGTGGCTGAGCACTCCACAGACACGTGTACGCTTAACGTAGTTCTCGGGGATATTCAGCGTGACACAAAGTGTGACAAGGCTGACCCTTTGAAATACAGGTACAACAGAAACAGGAAGTAAGAGTGAGAGAAAGTGGTGGTGGAAGAGTACAGCAGGGTTCGCCACCATCCCCTGCCGGAGCCTCGTGGAGCTTTAGGTGTTTTCGCTCAATAAACACTCACAACGCCCTGTCTGGGAATCGAAACCGCGATCCTATGACCGTGAGTCCGCTGCCCTAACCACTGGGCCAAAATTTAACCACACACAAACACGCATTCATCCACATACACCCCCCCACGCGCGAACACACACACACACACACACACACACACACCTAATATATATTCCTTTTTCTGTCTGATTATAATTGTTGCGATACCAAATTGCAGCCGGAGTTTCTGCTCACATTTTCAGTTAGAAATATTCTACTATTTGTGCCACCATCTTTTCTCAGTAGTTCTTTCATGCAACACTTCCGGACAGTCTCATTCCATATTTCCTTCATCTAAGAATTAACTTAATTACTTGCAGCAAATAAGGAACCGTGCTACCAAATCAGTAAGACATCTTAGTTTCTTAATCTTCGCCTTTGCAGCCCGTTTCGCTCTGTTTGCCATTTCACAACAGACATTTGAACTCGTGACTTGCCGATTGTAAATCTATATTTATTGTAAAGTATTAAGTTAAGAAAAATCTTTCTGCCAACATTTATTACTGTTTTACTTCTCTCAAACTTGATTGATTATAAATTACGTTAGGCATGCAAATTATAAATATTTTTGGTCACAGTGCCATAAGATGAGTTTCCAATTTCAGAAAATATTGGCAGAAAACCAAAAATACTCTTAGAAATGAAGGATAAAGTATGAGAGCGTTAACAGACAAGCGGTTATAAATTGGCCGTTCGTTGAATACTTTAAATTTCCAATTATTCAACCGCTCTTTGGTTCGGCATTCCAAACGGAAGGCAAAATGTCGTATATGAAAGTAGATATCATATTTTGCATGATAATATTTAAAATTTTGTATTGTCAGTAAATAAATGGCTATCAAATTTCTACATGTTTATAATCCGATATTCCTTGTATAATTCTACATGAATCATTCGCATCTAATTATTAATCGAAACTGTATAGAGCGCCATATGAATTTATTTGGCCAAGTTCCATGGCGAGTCTATTAGGGTCAGTTTAAAATTTAACTACATAGTGTAGGATCTTTTAAGAAAATTTACAAAGCTTATTAGCTGATTACTTTTGGGGAAATCGGCAGAGACATCCATAGAGGTGACAGCTGGAGGTGGAAAGAAATAGAGAGGCAAACGGGAGAAGGAGCTGTTGGAAGGACTTGAAAGAGATGAGGGTCTCCTGGAAAGAAGGATTCAATGTGGTTCAAAATGGTTTGAGTGGATTGAGATAACTCCCTGAGATTCAGCATTAGCTGAATTCTTGTAAGAAATTTGCTGCCATTAAATTACAAGTTAATTTTAAAAGTGCAATATTTGAATAAACTGTTGTTGACTGGCCTCACAGATTTACCATGAATAGAAATGCATATGCTTCCGAGCTGATGAAACCTGAATACGATCAAAACATGTGATGGGTTCCCTCATTTGATCGACTCCTGTAGATAACTCACCTTAATTTTACATTGTAATTAAACAAACAGCAAGTCTTCATAAGATGTTGAACGTATATAATCTTGATTTCATTTCTAGAGAATCGCCATATAATTATTAAATAGATGTTAATTAACTAAACATATAAATGTGCAATTCAGTTTGGTATATAAGTATATGTGTGTATTTCTCTCTCTCTCTCTCTTTCTCTCTCTCTCTCTCTCTCTCTCTCTCTATATGTATATATATTTCACCAAGTTGAACCATCATCCCTAGACATTTTTTCTCCGCTCTTTTTAATTGTCTCTCATTTTCCCCTCTTAATAGTTTCGGTCGAAGTGCGTAAGCTCGAAACGTAAAAGATGTTTTCAATCTTCCCCAGTGTTAAAATAATACATCTGCTTCTTGATGCGAACAAACTGATTTTTATGATCTCATTATATACAAAGCAATCCTATTTCTCGTAATAGATTTGGCAGCTGCTTCATTTTTTAAAAAAAGAAGGCTTTAACGATTTTAGAAGAGAAAATTTAATATTTTCTCCTACAGCAACGAGTAGGTTAACTCAATCCTCCTTTTCGCTAAAAGGCCAGCAATTTTGATGGATAGGTACATCATTTTCATCGATTCTATTACTCAACTGGTATTACCGGTCCTGCAAAGACAATCGGCAAAAACGACATCAGCGATGGTATAAACCGAGTGTAAAATGTAAGAAATGTCACTGAGCATTCTGTCCACCATGCCAACGATTCTGTTAGCTCAGCACTGTATGAAATTCGACTCTGGGACTAATATTTTCGGAAGAAACCTTTGTCACTGACAACGATGGGGGAGGGAAATAGAGAGAAAGATGAATTAACTCCTGCTGTTAAATGATAACTGAATTTATGATATGAGACGTAAATGAGGCAATTCATTACGACGATCAGTGGTTTCATCTCGCTCACAGAATTTTGAACAGAGAAAACATTGCGGAACTGCAATGGGTAGGAATTTGGTAGGGTCGGTCTCAATCGGTTGTGTGATTGTAGCGTTGTTTAATTTGTAGCTTATTTGGGTTTTAATAAATAATGCGTAGGGGAGGATAAATTTCCTTGATGTTTAGCAACTTTGAAACACAAGAAGTTTATTAAATATGTGGCCCTAACGTATTGTTCAATATCTGAAACGAAAATTAGATTCTTCTAACAAATCTGAATAATTTCAAAGCAACAGAAATATTTATTAACAATGCTTATAAGCCAATAGTTTCATATGTTCTGTGATTCGGCACTTTTAAGATTAGCCTTCTACTCCCTTAAGTATTTCTGAAGATAGAATTGCGAACACGGTCGCTTGCACAAGCACAAACGTATACACACACACACACACACTCACATAGATACAGAGCCACACGGTCACATAGATACACACAAACGCACACATGTTCACAAACCAATCACAAATACACGTGCGCGAAAAAAAAAACTGAATATCTACATCGTTCGGAGTAGATTCAATTAATCAAAATGATCGAACGATTAGTTAGAGAAAGTTGATAGACCCCATGTGTAATCTTTTACATAATGACCTGAAACAGACGTATTCCATTAATGCAGTGATTTGCTCCCCTGGTTCCCATTCACTGATATATTGCAGTTTATCAGTACTTAACGGACAGACTTTAAAATCGCACCATTTTAGTTGTAGAGAAATACATAAGTGATGTGTAATAGAATAGCAACTGTTTTGCAGCTTCGATAAGTTCAGCTGCTATCTATTAGTTTTCAGACAATAGTGGACAATTTCATGGTCAGTATGGTTTCGCATAAATAGTTTAGGTAGCCTTAAATCGTTTCGTCTCGTTATGTATTCAATCGAAAGCTTTCTACGGGCCGTGTAGTGTTTCTTTCTATCCTTTTTTTTTTTTTTGCTTTTTTGTTTTTATTTTAGTATTAACTCATGTCACATGTATAAACTCGCACGTACAGGTACGGATAGACATAAAGGCAGACAAATGCATACACAAACTTACACTAAGTATATTACCAAGGCGCAGGTGACTGCACTTGTTTTCATCCATATCTGTATGCTTGTGTCTGTGTAAAAATTAGAACCGTCATATCAGCAGACACACACTCACTCACACACACTCATTCACACACACACACACACACACACACACATACATACACACACTCACACACACACTTAAACACACTCAAGCACACACCTATGTGAAAGAAGGTATGTGCATCAATATATGTGTGCCCGTGTCTCTATATAGGAATGTGTAAACGTGAATATATTTATTATCGTTACATATATATATATGTGAGTGCGTGCGTCTGTGTGTGTTTGTTAGGGCAGTAGACTCACGGTCGTAGGATCACTGTTTCAATTACCAGACCGGTCGTTGTGGATATTTATTGATCGAAAACACCCAAAGCTCCACGAGGCTCCGGCAGGGGTGGGGCGGTGAAGCCTGCTGTACCCATTCCCCACAACCTTCCCTCGCTCTTTCTCTCTGATTCTGTTGTACCCGTATTTCATTGGGCCAGCCTTGTTACACTCCGTGTCACGCTGAATCTCCCCGAGAACTATGTTTAGGATACACGTGTCTGACGCACACAGACATATGCCCACACTGTAGTAGACCATCTGTAGTTGACCCCCATCACACGAAAGGTCTTCAAAATTTGCTGAAACAAATACATCATTCTATACTTTTGCTAACCACTGAATGATAACACAATCGTGGGATTGGTTTCCCACAAATTCCTATTTACTTCAATGGTTTCTTTCAGAGATCGTTGTAGAATTGTAAGATATGTGGTTCATAAATGAAATATGCATATATATATGTGTGTGTGTGTGTGTGTGTGTGTGTGTGTGTATGTGTGTGTGTGTGTATGCGCGCGTTTCTGTCTGTATTACATGCATTCATTTCATTACGATAATTAAATGCCAATCAAACAATAATTAAAATAAACTGTGAAATTTGATGTATGTTAGGTCTAGTAGATCTTGCTGCCACATCTTCCCCGAAGTACGGCCTAATGGTTCATGCATGTTTATGCTTATAAATAATAGTTGGACGTTTCTACATCGTAGACGGCCCTGTAAGAAGGTCTGTAAATAAATAATAAGGGTGAAAATGTGAATATTAATTTGTTTAATATCAATTTAAAACCAGTGGCCTAGCAAATTGAAAAAATCTGAAGATTCAGAAAAATTTGACCACTAAGTGGACATCCCTTTTGCTAGAAGACAACCTACGGTCTTACCACTAAGAAAAGATTATATATATTTATAGGCATGTAAATTTGCCAGAATCTCCCTGATTGTGTACATATAAATCATAAAGTTTGCCTCTATATATATCACGAAATTTTTCCTAGCATAGTATTGTTCGCCTGGCAAATAATTAAATCGCTCCTTTTTTTCTCTCTTCTACATAGCATTATATAGCTAATGAATTAATAGAACTTTTTATATATATATGACGCATAGACTCACCTAGTTGTTTTATATATATATATATATATATATATATATATATATATATATATATAAAACATGTGTATATATATATATATATATATATATATTTATATATTATGTATATAAATATATGCAAAGATGTGTATGTATATAGTTCTTTTATGGATATCATAAACGACAATCGGAAAGTTATCCGCTTAATGTGTAACTAGTTACTATGCTTACTTCCATCTCTCAGTACTTGAAAGAAGGAATCAACATGTAATATGCAATAGTATAGTGCTAAAATAATGCATTAACAAGATTTGTACATTATTATATGTGATACCATAAAAATCGAAGCAGGCGACTATCAGTACTTCAATAATGCGTATTTATTTTTTCTTAAATACGGATTATTTAAGATTTGAAACGAAAGTGTATTTCTAATTAATTTCAAAGGATTTTCTGCGAGTGAAAATAAACCCACAAATAACAAGATTTAGTTAATATGTTTACATATCTAAACCAATAAATGTTTCCTTTACGCGTTATCTGATATTCACTAGCAAACACAATGCGTAAATTTATGTATATACATGTGCAAATTCATACCTGTATACACTCACCAACACACAGAAATATGTATGTATGCCTGTATATGCTTGCATGCCTCTACGTGTATATGTATATATATGTACATACATACATACGCATATATATATATATATATATATGTACATATACATGTGCATATATATAGATATGGATACATATGTATTTATGACATAAATTTTATATTTATATATAAGCATATATTTATATATATATTCATATTTAAATACACCATATATGAATGTGTGTATATATGTATATTTGTGTATAAGTACAGATATATTTACATATATATATATTTATATAATTACATAAAAATATGTCAATATATATATATGTGTGTTTGTGTGTGTAAATATATATATATATATATGTATATATTTACATATACACATATTCATAATCGTGTGTGTGTGTGTGTGTGTGTGTGTGTGTGTGTGTGTGTGTGTGTGTTTACATCATGTTTGTATGCGTGTGCCGGAAAATATATTTTGCGGCAATTCAGAGAGAGTATTGAAGTTCGCACTTCATAAATATAGAGTATGTATACTAAATCTAAAAAGAGGAAAGAAAAGAAATATCGCCATCAACATTTTTAATTGATAAACTATTCTTGCATTTTTCTAAGTACAAAATAATTGAGAAAGCTACGTTTGTGCCCCTAACAGTATTAAATAATTTATAATTAATCATTGTTAATAGTTGTATAATAATAATAATAATAACAATAATAAAACTACTACTGGTAATAATAATAACAACAACAACAACCTCAATGGCAATAATACTACTAATAATAATACAAGCACATTTCACTGTGAAATACGAATTCTCCAATTATACCATTCGACTGTAGTTCTTACCACAAAAATATTAATATTAATTATTATTATTATTATTATTTTATAATTCTTCACAAAGGTACGTAGAGAATACAAAGAGCACAACGCGGTTGCAATAGATGTTTTATTGGTTGAACGATATTTTGACAGCTCGCCTGTGTTTGTCGACTTCAAAATGAAAAGTGAAACATATAAATTCAAAATTATAGAAATTCAACCCATAATGTGAACGAGAGAAAGCAGCGTATGAAAACCCGTGCTAAAACTGCTGCCTTCGATATTCTTACTGACAAAAGGTAAGAACCCCTCCAACCCAATCGCAAATACCCAAACAGAGCTAAAAATGCCAATGTTGGCAATGCCATCAGCCATCAATGGTTAGTGTCTTCTGGCTTAAAATCAGAAACAGAAAGGTTTATCGTAGCAGACCAAGATCAATACCTATTATTCAAACCTTGACGAATTCCTCTCAACATATAAGAAATATCACACAAGATTGACATTGAGGGGTACTATAGTTTTCTTGACGTATCTTACTGAAATATTTAAATTCTAAGTGAAGTAGATAGGTTATTTACAAATTAATGGGCAAAGAAGGAAAATTAAGAAAAATTTCCTACGTTAATGTGTACGAACGTTCTGCAGTTAATAATCATAAACGATTAAATCTGGAATATGCTGAAGTTAACATGTAATAAATGGGGAAAAAATATGATAACAATTTAGATTTTAAATATATCGGCTAATGTGAAAGGAATGCGGCATGATAAAATCCTTTGTTAATGATAATAAGAAGTTAATGAATAAAGAATAACCAGGCGAAAATTCTTAAGTTAGCATGTAATAAACGAGAGAAAACTGTAAATGATAATAATAATAATAAATAATGGTAATAAGAATTGTTTACGTTAACTTGTAATAAATGAGGTAAGAAATGTAATCAGAATTTAAAATTTAAAAGCATTCTATAATTTTAAAGAAATCAGGTAATATAAGCCATTTGTTATAAATGATAGGAGTAAGAAGAGGAATGGTAAATAATGGAGGGCTATACAAGAATGATGATGATGATGATGATGATGACGATATGATAATAATAATAATAGTAATAATAATAATAATAATAGATGACAACGTTTCCCTAAAAGAAATGGAGAACATTTCAAAATACAAAGACCTGGAAATAGAGGTAACTCGAATGTGGAATCTAAAAAGAGAAACAATTCCTATCATAGTGGGCGCCTTAGGTATAATAAAAAAATATTCAGACAAATGCATAACAAAAATACCAGGACTTACAAATATATATAACATACAGAAAATTGCACTACTGGACACTACACACTTTCAATATAGTAACCATAAGAGCATCACAGCAAACCACAGTACATACCCAAGGCACACAGAGCTGCGCTCGATAGTGAAGTGAAAGCACGTTATAAAAATAAAACTACTTGATGATAATAATAATAATAATAATAATAATAGGAATGTAGCTGGAAAGGAATTTAAAAGTATCAGAAGAATACTAACATGTAACAAATTGCGTCACCTCAAAGCTGATGTTGATGTATTTACGATAATCAAACTTGGCTGAGAGGCAATGCCGCCTCAAATGCCATATTGAAATGACCTTGAAAGTATAGAGGATTCGATGTAGATAATAGAAAAGCGTCATTATTATTCACAAGGAACGTATATAAAATAATCTACAAAGTGTATCTGTTAGTTTGTGATACAGAGAACATATTACAATTGTGAATACAGGATATATATATAATTATATTTAATGCAATTTAATTTACAGAAGATATATAGTTGATACTCAAACAAATGTAGAGTAAGCTGTACACATTGCTTATCTGAGTTAGTTGTGAGTTCTTTTCGACATTCACTGAAAGAGGTATAACGAATAGACAGAAATAGATATCCCAGGATTTGCACTCAACAACTGAAACAAACTGGAGATACACCTACCGATTATGCCATTCTATCGGTAAAAGAAATTCCTCTTGACATATGTACATTGTTTTAGATCATATGGGTGGGTATAAAGCTAATATTTCATAGCTCGACATCATTAATATATTATTAAACCTACCATTGGATGGACAATATGCAAAGTTGATCTTCATGAAATTTGACTTCGAAAATATTAAACGGTAACTAAAATACACTCTGGCAGATTGCAGTAGCTCAAAGAATTCTACATATCAGGTACAAATGTAAAATACTTTATTGAAACTTGAATTAGTAAAATCACGTACACATGCGTAACATTCTGTATTGTGTGATTTAGAATTCTTCTTTTTAGTCTTCTGATAGTTGGTTCTGTTAATGTAACTAAATAGCATATAACATTTAGTTATCTATAATCCATGTTTACAAAAAAAGATATGTGAACATCATGTGTTGTAATCCTTTTAGGCCCGATAACAAAACCTAGGATGATACCAAAGCGCTGGATTATCGACTAAAAGTTTTGCTAAAGTATGGAGCCTTAAATACATTTTGGAAAACAGGACTAAAAATGTTAACGTATATGAATGAATATTTAAGCAATAGTCTAGATTTTTCTGTTATCTTTAAAAGTGCAACGGTTACTTCTTTTTTTTTGTCAAATGAAATATTTTTAAAATGAACATTTGAACTGCAATATTTTATAACTTTTGTGAAAATTTGATATATTATCATTTGTTCATTGTTCGATTTTTCATATTATTAATATCTCAAGTGTAAAGTATTCATCGTTTCTTCTGCAAGAATAAGAGAAAGTGTCGAATACCAAAATAGTAAATAAAAAAGATATTAAATGCACAAAAACGAATTATATAAAATTAACAAATTTATCCCATTACTTTTATTCTAGTTAATCCAAAAATGTCAGGAATAATTGATATATTCAGAGATTGCTATTCAAATGTCTTTGGACAATGATTTTGCAACAATAACTCAGACCCATGACTTGCAGAATACATTTTTGTATTGAAATTTAACAACAAAAAAGAAAAAAACGAAAATACGTTAGTTTTTAAATAACAAAGGTTTTTGATTTGTTTTTATATTCCTCTCCTGATTTTACTGGTGTATTATGCATTTCGAAGATCATTCTCCATATATTACATTGTTTTAGATGTCGTTTGCGCATTTGGTGTAAAATATCTTGGTTTGCTTGTATGCAGTATTGATATGTTTAAACCAGGATATATAATGCACACACACATACACACACAGATATATGCCGACCTATCTCTCCCTTTATACCCCCACATATATACATGCTTACATGTATATGTGTGTAAGTGTTCATATATATATATATATATATATATATATATATATATATATATATATATATATATATATATATATGTATGTATACATATATATTTATGTGCGTGTATATGTATATTTATATATATATATATATATACTTATGTTGAACAGTGAGAATAATTGCTCATGACCCCATTGGTGGCTAAATACACATTACTGGTGTGTTTTTTGGCTTCACAAAGGTACCAATCATGTCACAACTGAGACAACAGGTATGATTTACATATACGTTGCCGCCCATGATGTGTATATTTATTTACTTATTTATAGTTAAATTCTGAAGAATCTTGGGTAACGTCATGTATTCTAATCACATAGTATATTCAAAATTGCTAAGTGATCCCTATTCCCTTAAAACCAACGGCAGGTTTGTCAAACCATATATATATACATACATATATATGTATAATCATGTAGAGAATGGAGAAACATTCTATCTATGTATGTTTCCTTAGCACCTCGAATATAATGTTGTGAGTTCATTAGTTCTTTATTGCGTTCTATGCTCCTCAATTTCATTTCGAGACCTACAGCTCACAGATACACTAATGCAAACTCTCGTCTTACTCTCACTCAATTATATTGTCCTTTTAAATATTTTTCTTCACTGCACATTTTCCCCCTCCTTCTTTCTGTTTTGTTTTCCTACAAGAAACACAAAATGTAAAAGAAAGGATTGATTTTCAAATCAATATCGACTACACGTGAATGGAATCCTATAAGAACGTAACAGCATCTTCTGATACAGAAATTGATTGAACATACGCTGTAAATTAGATATGATACAATACAGAGAACACACACTCAGTCAAACTATTTTAAGTCTATTGTTTTCTTATGTAAAAAAAAAGTCTCAATAAAATTCGTTACTTTTTGTTCGTGTTCGTTACAGAATAGATTTGCAGGTGTTGTATGTTAGAATGAATGTGGACAGTTATTGATGGAAGTCAGGTGGCGAAAACTCATCCATGGAAACATAATTGAATTCATGAATTAAATTGTTCGTTTGATAAGAATTTGCGTCTTAATTTGAAATGGTGAAAACCCAGATTTTCGTTATTTGCTTAGAGTGATAAAACAAAGTGGAAAATATAAATACGTATAAATAAACGAGGAAAAATATATAAGAGATAGAGATACAAAACAGAAAGCGTATAACATTCGACAAATGCAAATGTAGAAAATGATCGAATTTTAATGAAATAAAACAATATTATAAGAGTTGGTATTTTTGATGTAATTGAAATCAAACATTTCTGCATTGAGTTTAAAAGCGTTACATCTTTCAGATTCTTTGAGACAATCACTGATGTCAGTCTGTAGGAAAGAACTTTATTTAAAGTTTGAGAAATAAAATAATATAAAACAACAGCCAAAGACAATATAATTATCTTTTCTTCAAGACGGCGAACACTAGTTGTTAGAATATAATAGGTAGGACATCGGAAAGCAGATTTAACAACAAACTTTGGTTTCTCACTTAAATGTATTTCAACTCATTAACGTACAAAATATCAAATCCTATGGTGTCTATAGAAGAAGAGTGTGGGGCAGGGAGCGATCTCCGATTGAAATAATACGATCAAGTAGATTTCTGTGAGACCTCATTTGAAGTGGGATTAAAAATACATTGGTTGCTTTCTGTAAAACAATATACTTCTTTATAGTTTCATAAAGAATGCCCAGGATCATATGGTTCAGGTGGCTTTCACATGCTTGATTAATGTCCAAACCACGTCAACGGGACCAGCAATGTGAAAGATCACAACAGAAATCTTAAATATGAGAACGTAACAAAATAGCATAAGGCATGATGTCCGGGTTCAAATCGATCCTTGCACATATACTCCGTTGTTCAGAACACGCCGGTGCTTTTGGAACTCAGAACGTAAAGATTATTAATAGAAACCCGCATTGCAATTTTAGATAATGATCTAATGATTTGGTCAATCCATAATCCACGTCACGTTCTATAATACTGGGACATCAATTCAATTTAGTTAACAGCGCTAAAGTACACAAGTACTATTTTAACATCCCTATAAACATCAAATTTTCAAAGCCGAATCACCCAATCAATTATTGGTGACTTTCCAAAATATAATTCCAGTTATTACCTTCAACTGCCGTTATTACTGACAAACGTTATTTATTGACAGTCTCAGCAAATCACTTTGTAAAGGAAATCGCCTGCAAATTATACAGTAATAGATAAAAAGTTGGAAATAGTTGAACTTTAATTAGGAAATAATTAGTATCAGCAGCAAATTCTTAATTAGATAGCAAAGGAACAAGTGCACACACTCTACAACTCTTATGCACGCATACATATAAGAATAACACAAAAAATCGGAAATATAGTGTTAAACACTACATGTTCTAATTTATTTCCACTTTCTTGTAATAAACGGTTGAATATCGTCCATTTAACATGTACACGTTCTCCTCTTTATTCTTCTTATCCTCCTACCATAACACCACTACCGCAACAACCACCATAATCACTACTACTACTATTTCTATTGAGATTATTGCAGTGGAGATGTTGGAAGCGCAACGGAAAAAAAGTAGCGGGTCGAGCATTTTAAGTGCTTTCTTTTATGTTCGAAATAACAGAAAAACAAATAAATTAATTTTGACTGTGCCTTTCGTATTTCCGCTATGACCTGCAGAATGAAATACCAGTCAGACACTTGTTCATTCAATCGAATAAAAGCCTACAAAGAATTCTCTGCTCCGCTAATCCTAACATAAAAATCTTTTATGCTGTTTGCGCATATATGTTAAATATATACCAAATGACATTTAATTTTATTTAGTAGATATGAGTTAAAAGTTATGCGGTTATAGTTATCCACTGCATCGGATATATCATTAAATATATGGCGCAGGCCTGACTGTATTTTAAGAAGCTTGCTTCCCAAACACATGGTTTCATGTTGAGTTCCGGTCCATAGGTCTGACAGCAAGTGAGCTATACAATCCCCCAGGTCGACTACATGTTTTTGAGCGAATTCTGCACACAGAAACAGAAAGACATCCGTTATTCGTGGATTAACAAGGCTACCAATGGTTTCGTGTTCGAGATTTCGTCACAATTTTGAAGTTTTCCACGTGGGAATGTTTGAAACAATGAAGTCGACAGTGAATAATATCTTTTTTAAAATAATGATTATATTATATGCATATGAATAAGTGTGTGTGTGTGTGTGTGTGTGTGTGTGTGTGTGTTTAAATAACAATTATGCTGTAGAACGATCCAGAGGTCAGTACCTGAAACAGATACACAGTGTCACGATGGGACTCTCTGTATTGCGTCTCAAATTCCCGTTTCGGTTTCTGCGATATTAAATCGACTGATGAAGTTCTCGAATGTGGTCAATCGACTCAACAATTTCAGAAAAGGGGAGTCCTTGCAAAATATTTTAAAGTGGTATTAGAAATATCATTACCGTCTATGTAATTACAGTAAGTCAATATTTATTAATTATGCTGGCATCAAGACCATAGACAGCTGGTTTATATTCACGACGCGTAAGATATTTTCACTCGTGAATGATAGATTGCAAAAGCTTACATTTGTTTCAAAGCATTCCAAACGTCTTCGTAACGTTTCATAGTTTTACATCAGCAGTTCTGAAGCTGAATCCATGTGGCCTTTGAGTGGGGAGGGTATA
Organism: Octopus bimaculoides; assembly: GCF_001194135.2. Classification (NCBI taxonomy): domain Eukaryota; kingdom Metazoa; phylum Mollusca; class Cephalopoda; order Octopoda; family Octopodidae; genus Octopus; species Octopus bimaculoides. The sequence goes on from NC_069007.1 coordinate 1,623,284, forward strand.
TGAACTCTTGGGGTTCATATAAAATTTTGCTGTATGTGACTTAGTCTAGTTATACTTTCCCAATAAACAAAATATTTCAGTATTTTTAATCAGTTCTTGATAAAATTTCATTATAAAACTCTAATGGGATTTTTAAACCTCAAATAGTTATGAGGGCCCACCCGAGTTAAAGAGTAACTGAAGGGGTTCATTGGCTAAACAACGTTTGGGAAGCAGTCGTTTACATTAAGAGACACAAAGGGTAGAAATAAGAAACTAAAGAATTCTACATATCACTGGGAAATTCTAACCCGAATAAATTCTTCCTCAATTTTTCCTGAATTCTTCCCGGTGCCAGTCTGTCTACATGAGCCATTCCATAAATAGTTTAGGACTGATAGTAGTTTTAAACAGATGACATAGCTGATATATACCTGCCAACGAATATGTAGACATTACACTTAGTCATAACACAAACTAATACATCCGGCTGACGTCACTAGACGTCTATTCACCATTTATATTCGCTTTCTGCCTTCTGGTTACCATTCATTGAATATCGGTAATTATGGAGTTGCCTAACTACATTCCTACTTAGAAACATGCATGCACGCATATGCACAAACGTCGTACACACGAATCTAAACACGACATATCCCTGCATGCGGCCGCACACATATATACATATATATATATATATATATATATATATATATATATATATATATATA
>NC_069007.1:1624343-1629616 GCF_001194135.2 Octopus bimaculoides
ATATATATATATATATATATATTTCATGTATATGCATAAACATAGCATAAATATAGATTCCATATATATATATATATATATATATATATATATATACACATATATATATTTCATGTATATGCATAAATATAGCATAAATATAGATTTCATATATATATATATATATACATACAAATACTAATGTATATACTTGTATTAACATACATATGTCTTTATGCATGTGTCTGCGTCTGTGTTTCTATGATTGCGCATAAAATATATAGTGTGTGTGCGTGTGTATCTGTATGTGTGTATATATGCCTGTAATTCACTATTGCGTCTTTTTTTTTTTCCTTGTATTCAAGTATTTATAAAATATTTGTTGAAATACTGTTTGGCAATTTCAATTAGCGTTTTTGTTTATGGTTGTTGGTGTTGTTTTCTATTTTTATTCTTGTTTTTCTTTTTCTGAACGTTTATATTTAGTGGCCAACCAACCCTAAACAAAAAAGTCTCTGAGAAAACTTTTCTTCAGAAAAATACCAAGGATGCTCAATGATTGTGTGTGTGGATTTCCAGTTCCAGATTTAGTAAAACCTTTCCATAATAATAGTAAGATTTCGACTTCAGGGATAGTTACCTGTTATTTCTTACAGTTTCATTGTCCGGTACACAAAATACGCATTGAGTGATTATTTAATATCTTTTAATTTTGGGGGAACCAAGAGTTACCTGTGATTGAGATTAACCGAATGTAGAATATCGCAACGTCATATTTATATTTTACTTTATCACTTTCTTATAAACAATCTTCTAAGATTTTGAGGTTGCAATCTGAGGAAAACTTTTGGGCCATTACAGATGTATGAAGAACGATTGAGGGACGGTACAGATTCTAATACGAGACATTAATTATGTGTCACCATCGAGAAAACATTTATTTAGCATTCTGCAGTAAGAGGTTATCAGTGAGTGGCTATGGATTGGTAGTTGTATAAATAGTTATCAATCATTCTATGAACATCAATACAAAATGTGTTGTCGTACGGTATCATTAATATGTAACTAACCAAAAACTTGGCGACAGCTATCTAACAATCTGTCTCGGTGCATAAGTGAAAGAACAGCAAGTAAAAGAACATTATAACAGGTGAGTTTACTATTTCGGTTTGGCCACGTCGAGCACTGTTCAAAAAGCCATTCACAGAATAAACCTCCTGTTATATTGGTTTAAGATTTTGGCAATATAGGAGGAGGGGTAAATCTGATTATATTGACCACAGTATTAACTGTTACTTATCGACCCTTAAATGATGAAATGGAGAATGGACCTCAGCGGAATTTGAACACAGAACGTGAGGACGGACGAAATGCCGCTTTGTACTTTGCCAAGCGTGCTAACGATTCTGCCAGCCCGCCGCCTTGAACCTCCTGCTGTATTGCATAGGTAGGACTACACTAACGTGTCCTCATGTCATAGCACGTCAAGGCTGTAATATAAAGTTAGTTAGGTGTTATTCTTAGCAGGTCATCGGCTACAAACCTGCTGCTCGTCAAAGACATAATTCTTATTATCCTCATCGCAACTATTCTAACTCTGAAGATTCTGAATTTATTTTCTCAAGGTCTGTTTTTTCTTTAACAACATTACCCAACGCATTGAATCAATTTTTACGAACATAAGCAGAAATTTGGGAAATATATGCTTCACAATTACCGTAGAGCGAGTAAGCTCATAGATAATCCCCCCCATTAATTTAAAATCGAGGGTATTTCACCTATAATTAGTGATGTGACATATTATATTCTTGTCTGAAACTGACTGACACGTAGTTAGTTTGCTGCAGGTTGTGCTACTGCAAAGAATCGCATATGTTGGAAGTGATTAGCGAAAAGGTTTTTCATTGTCACTTCCTGGAGTATTTAGATAAAGAATAGTTTCCGTGTTGCGACAAATAGAAAACAGATCTTTTAAAACTGTGTGATATGAGCGGACATTTCTAACCCGATGTTAATAGTTATTCTGAGGGCCGCGAGCAAGAAGAATCGTTAGCACGCCGGGCGAAATCCCGCTTGGGATTTCACGTCGCTACGTTTTGAGTTCAAATTCCGCCGATGTCAACTTTGCCTTCCATCCTCTAGGGCTCGATAAATGAAGTACCAGTTGTGAAAAAGGGTGAGGTGAATGCTGATGTGAAGAGGGTGATGCAATTATCCATTATCTGTGTTTGTCTGCCTGGGCCCAAGATAGTTTAGGGCAAACCTTACTGGAAATGAATTTACGTACCGTAAGCAAGGATGACGACGACCACAACGGTAATAATGATGATGATAAGGAGGAAAAAGAGGAGGAGGAGGATGGTGAGGATGAGGATGGTGAGGACGAAGAAGTTCACGATGACGACGACCATCAGAACGGTGAAAATGACGACGACAATGATGGTGATGATCAGGATGACGATGATCTATGTGACGAATATGACGACGACAATGACGACGACGATGATGACGACGACGATGATGTTGACTTCTGGGGTTTTACCCTGAGATGCAAGTCGGTTTCGCTTCTTATTGCCTTACATGAGCGTCTAAATATAATTCAAATATGCGGTTGGATCATTCCCGTTGAACACACTTACGGCCATATCACGCTGAGAGCACCGGTTCTCGTCCGATCACCGAAGTTGAGCAACGTCGAGCCTAGTGAGTACTTAGATGGGTGACCGCTTGGGAAACCTAGGTGCTGTAAGCACACAAAAAAAAAATACAGGCGGCGAGATGGCAGAAACGTTAGCACGCCGGGCGAAATGCTTAGCGGTATTTCGTCTGCCGCTACGTTTTGAGTTCAAATTTCGCCGCGGTCGACTTTGCCTTTCATCCTTTCGGGGTCGATTAAATAAGTACCAGTTACGAACTGGGGTCGATATAATCGACTTAATCCGTTTGTCTGTCCTTCTTTGTCCCCTCTGTGTGTAGCCCCTTGTGGGTAGTAAAGAAATAACACTTGAACAATACCAAGTCATACACCAGTAAAGGGAAATCGTTTAACGAGTTACTCAGTGGGGCAGTCAGAAGAACATACGCAGATACACACACACACACGCGCACACACGCACACACACACACACACACACACACAGACTTTTCCTTCCTCTTTTCCTCACTCTCAACCACACTAGCACATATTGATTTACTCGAGATAAACATGAATTTTACATTCCAGGAACGAGTAATTTTTCATCCACTGGCCTGAAAAGGCGACCTGAAAGTTCAGTCGAACAAAACTGTGCATCATACTCAATATTGTTCCAACGAAAACTTTTTCTAAACATTTTTTCTTATATCTTTGCATTATAACATTACGAGAAGATGCAAAAACACACATAATAATGCATACACCAAGGCCTAAATCAAGCACACACATACACACATATATGCTTGTGTGTCTGTGCTTGTGTATGTGAGTGTATGTGTGTTATTCCATAATTTTCCAATTCCAATTTTGTTGCAACTACATTATTGTTTGGACGCGTATGTAATCAGACTTATGTTGTCTTGCATCTGTCTACATGCTGGGATGGGAAAATGCGGAAGTGCGTGTTTACATAAGAAGACTGTTCTCTGTATACATATGCACATTTACTCACATGTGTGAATTCATCCATCGATCAGTGTATATACATATGTTTATATATGTATATACATACATACATATATGTGTGTATGTAGGACTGTACAATGTGTTGCAGAGCATTGCATGCGTGTGTGTGAGTAATATACGCCGTCCATTTTCTGAGGCACTTTGACGCCAAGCGGTCAGGGAAATAAGCTAGAGATGAAATGATATCCTGTTTTTATCTGCTTGCATATAGGAGCCCTCTTAATTGCACTGCAATATATCCTTATAGTTGATTAATCATCTCAATAAAATATAAAGACACATACTATAACAAAGCAATCGAGTAAAATAAACACGGAAAATAAATACATAAATGAGTAGACATCAGCTGGAACAACAAAAGATCAGCCAACAACAAAAATGACAACAACGAAAATAATGATGATGATGATGATGATGATATAATGATGATGATAATAATGTAACATTAAAATAAAGATGGTGTTGATGATGATACTGTTAATGGTAATAATAACAATAATGTTGATGATAATAATAATAATAATAATAATGAGGAGGAAGAGGAAGACGACGACCACTACCACCATGGCGACGATGATGATGATGATCTTAATAATAATAATAATAATAATAACAGTAACAACAACAAAAAAAGCAACAACAATAATAATAATAATAGTAATGATGATAATAATAATAATAATGATAATAATGCAATGGAAAATGTAACTAAACGAGTAATAACAGTGATTAATATTAGATTACGGTTTGTTTTCCTATCTCCGAATTGACTGTTAAGGCGGGATTTAGTTATAATATTCTCTCAGTTCAATGAAAACGGTAATGAACATATATTGTTCTCATCATACACGGACCAGTACACTTTGTAGTTTGGCCAAAAGCAATGCATCTCGGCAAATGAATGAGAGCTTGCTCTCTAACGATAGTTTGTTAGTTTGACCAACGTTGTGTGTAACGCTCACCCACTTCCTCTCACAAACTCGACAAAGCTCTCTCACTCTCTCTCTGTCTCTTCTTCTGTCCCACCAGCCTGCTATCAGACTGGGCAAATATCTAATGGTGCTTTACAGATTGTTTGAAATCATCAGCACTTGGCAATTATTTATTCATTTCAGTTATCTCGTTAACTCTTGAGAATGATAAGTGGAGCGTCGGGGTAGGGAGAGACAGAACTGGATGTGTGGATGTTTGAAAAAGAGGGGGTGGTGTCGCTAAGGGAGGCGAAGTGATAAAGAAATGATGAACCGAGACGCATTCACGTAAGAATGAGCAAGGATTATGAAGAACATGCCAACATTTTCTAAATTATAAATGCCATAACCTATAATTTACTCTCTAACTGATTCGCCAAATTCTTTCTTCATTCAATAATTTAGTTCTTTATTTCCATGTAAATTCGTTATAACATAAAATATTATGGATTATAGTTCAGGATATTGCTAACGTTAGCGTCTTTGAACAAAGATTGATTGAAAAGGAGATGCGCGCAACTGCATAAACTAGACTGTATGTATATATATATATATATATATATATATATATATATATAATCATAAATATATAGGGATTGACAGTAACCTGCTTCTCCAACATACTGAGAATTCAGAAATAGCAGTCAAAGAACTACTGATTT
>NC_069007.1:1630279-1638418 GCF_001194135.2 Octopus bimaculoides
ATCGTACTAAATTAACTAAAGGCAAGTGTTTTTTTACTCTTCTCTACTGTTTTTTGTTCTGTGTGTATCAAAAATATCGCTATCAATCTAGAGTAATAATTTGTAGTTTTGAAATCAGTAGTTCTTTGACTGCTATTTCTGAATTCTCAGTATGTTGGAGAAGCAGGTTACTGTCAATCCCTATATATTTATGATTATAAATGTTTTTTACCGAAAAAGGTTTTTTCATACTGAGCTACCCGGCAAAATTGTTAATTATTAATTTTATTACTAATTGACGATTCCCTGCCCTGCATATCTATATTATATATATATATATATATATTCAATCCAAACAAGAAAAAGCAAGAAAAAACGACAACGCGCGGAAGTGGTACAAGTACTGTGTTATTGGACGCTCATGAAAGGAAAGAAAATTAAGAGGATTTGACGTTGCGAGCGGAGCTCTTCATCAGAAATATAGACAAGAAAAGTCCAAAGAAGGGAAGACGGCGAAAGAAAATCGCAAACGATAGACACGCGCTAACATATTGAAATGACCCGAAGTGAATGGGTGAAGAAAAAGGTCTTTATTGATATCGACAAAAAGGAAAAGAGAAAGAGAAAATTGGAGGAAAGTGGAAGTAGAACAGTAGAGAGGTAGGAGGAGGACGAAATAATCTGGAAGAGTCACGGCCAAATTCTAATGACTGCCAATCTAGGTGTAGAGTGGCGTAATCCGAATGAACAAGAACAGTAATCCAGAATGTACAAGAATTCCAGGAATCAGATACTCCAAAGTCAGTCAGAAGGCCGGGATCATATATATGTAAGTATGTAAGTATATATATATATATATATATATATATATATATATATATACACACACATGAATGCATATGTGTGTGTATAGTGTATATGTATATATAGTGACAGATAGGTATGGATGTATGTATGAACGTATGAATGTATGTGTAATGAGGTCGAGGAATTCTACAACTTCGACTCAGCGCGTTTTCAAGGATTATTATATTTTGTCTCTCGATAATATAGACTTGAACACCATTGATCTTTTGAACTCAACTTCACAATGATTTTAATAATAATGAAAACAATTAGAAAATCAATATTATTGGCTACAAAATTAAAACTACTGCTACTAATGATAATAATAATATCAGTAGTAGTAGTAGTAGTAGGCATTGATGTTATTACTATGGTCGTAAGAATATTAATTGTTTCTAATAAAGACAAAAATGGATAAATGCGCAAGATGAAATATAACGATGTTGGTCACACTGATGATGATGATGATGATGATGACATTGATGATGATGATGATAATAATAATAATAATAACAATTTTAGTGATCACGATATCGAACGTATTGATAAATTTTAATATCTTAACCTAAAGGGTATTTAGATGAATATATATAACTACATATATATACAAGTGCATATATCTATTATCTGTATGTGCGCATATATATAAATATATATATATATGTATATATGCACTTATATATATATATATATATCTTTATATATGTCTTTATATATGTCTCTATTGACATTTTGTATCTGTACGTACGTATGTATATAAAGGTTTCAAAACATTATTTCCTCATTTTATTGTTTTAGTTATATAATACGCCAACCTGTGAAGTGATAACTTTTAATGGGGAATAGACAAATGTCACCAAAACTGAAATTGACTACATCAAAGGTGACCAAAAAATATTCGTCAACAATAAAGATTTGCCATAAAGCGTTTAACGTTTAAAGCACGCTTCCATATATAAACATTTGCTATTAAATAATTTAATACTTACAAAAATACTCACTTACACGTATGCATGTGTATGTGAACGTAGGGATATATATAAACAAATATGTGTGTGCATTTGTATGTATAAATGTATGCATATTTAAACTATATATACAGGCACATACGCAGTCACATACATACACACGCACACGTATATGTATAAATATATACACATATATACATACATATATATAAATAAAAACATACATATATATCTATATACATGCACGCACGCATATATCCATAAATATAGATTAATCTCTCTCCTCCTCTCTGTATATATTCACATATATCCAAATATCTCTATCTACCTACTTATCTACAAATATATATCTATCATCAATCTATCTATCTACCTCTCTCTCTCCCTCCCCATATATATATATATATATATATATATATATATATATATATATATATATACATATATATTTATAGATAGACATAAATAGATAGATATAGATATACATATGTACCTATCTATCTATTTATCTTTCTATCAATGACTCTAAATATATCTGTGTATATACATAAATATTTGCATACAAGCATGCTTTGTGGTCGCGTTTGCGTATTTATCAATATGCATAACATCCTGGTAGTATATGCATATAAATATGCATTTATGTTGCACTATATTGTTATAGCAATTTATGTTGGTGACTAGACCTTTTGTTGTCGTTGTTGTATGTGTGTGTATGTGAAAGAGTGAGAAATAAAATCAATAATACCGTTCTTAAGTTATCGATCTCTTACTCTTCTCACTAACAGGATTACATACAATTTCTTTGTATTGATTTTCTTTCGTTCTCTTCGTTCTTTCTGTCCTTTGTTTCATCTTCTCTAATCATAAAATTATTTTACCCCGGCGCAAAACCCATCTTCTAGCACTCTCTCTCTAAATCTGCTAGAAATAGCAGTCATAATTCTACAAGATATCACTCTGCTTCGTAAAGCACAGAAAAAATTAGTATCTAGTTGATCATAATACTATATACACAATCTGATAAATGAATATTCACACAGCCATTGACTCACTCTCACCCACGTACATACACACACATATATGCATACTAAAATATGTGTATATATATATATATATATATATATATATATAAAGAGAAGTAATAGAGCAACTTGTAACACTTAGAAGCTGATCCTTACTATTGAATGATCATTGTTTAATTATGGTTAAGTTAACATTGATAGCTGTTTCAGTTTTTTTTATATTTTGGATGTAAAATTGCGTTTATCTCATTCAATGTAACAAGCATCATCAGAGTGATTTGAACTTTACCAAAGAAAGACTGACAGATGATTGAATCTTGAGGGAAGAAAGAAAAGAAAATGGTAAAAAGGAAAACCTTCGTTAGGTCTTTAGCCTTGCATTTTTGCGTCCTTAAAAGATGGTACGTGTGTGTACAGTTGCTTCAAGTAGAATAGGGCAGTGAGTGAGGAAAATGACCATTTGACCGGCAGTGTTAGTCGAACGAGTTATACCTGGTAGTAATATCCAGTATCATTAATCGTAACAAATAACGCTATTTGAGTCCGCTAGATAAATCCCTATGATTACAAATAATGCCCTAGTTAAAAATTAAGGACGCTCTTAAAAGTTCAAGTGTGATGTACGGTTTAAATCTGGGTTACGTAAATAGGTGTAATACATAAATAAAGTGTTGTTATGTGTGGCCAGGTTTTACTACTCGTTAATGTAATTAAAACAGATTAACTCGGCAAGAATACGATAAATCGCTCGTTTAATCGTATATATGTTAATGGCAGCAGTAGCAATTAGTTTGTTAGTCAGTGATCGAACTTCAATGTGAATATATTGAAGAGAATTATAGCTCCGCATGTGCATCGTGCATCTAAGATAAATAATTCAGTTAGTCGAAGTAAATTGAATATAATTGTGGTTTATCATGTTATGTCGTGCTTTATGGAAAGGGGGCGGTTCAAAGGGAGGTAATCAGAGGTTAGTCAAGGAAGCTATTAAGAGTAATGTAAATGTAGGTATTAGCAGTATATAGAGAATTAGCATTCATCTTTAAGTAAGCATGCTAGTTTTTCTCATATCGTTTAAGCAATTCTGATTTGGCCATTAGAATGAAGAATTTCTTATTTATGCATAAATTGCAGCGTTTATTTTTAAAGTTGTATGAAGAAGTTTTGGCTTCGATGCCCAATTCTAATATATAATTATTGCTATTATAGTTAAGTTCCCAAATGTAACTACTTAATCCTGTAGAGTTAGCCTTATTTCTATTCTTGAAGCCTGAGAGGTGGGAATTATATTTAAGTTTCATTTCATTTTTAGTTGATCCTGTATAAGTATTCTTGTAATTATTGGAGAATGCATCACATTAGTGTATTACATTCTTATATATATATATATCGGAGATAGTCAGAATATTTGGATAATCCGTTATTAGCGCTTTCATTCGTTTAGGAACTCGAAAAGACAAGTCAAATCAAAATGATAAAACCTGAAAGTTTCGTTGTTCATTTATATGAATCGGATGATGTCTGTTTTGTTTAGAAGAGTAGAATATTGTTTTTGATTTTTGGGAAAAGGTGGGAGAGAGAGAGAAAGAAAAGCAAAGCGGTGGGAGGAAACAAATAGAGAGAGAAGTTTTACGAAAAGCAATAAAGAGAAAAAATATTTAAAATATATGGGGAAAGATATATATAAATATATATATATATATATATATATATACAGAGAGAGGGAGAGAGAAAGGGATTTCTTTTCAATTTGGTGTGGTCAATTCATTGAAATTTCATTATTTTTCTTTCTTTCGTTTATCTTCTCTTTCTTTTTTTCTTTTTTCCATTTTATACGTATCAATATATTTGTAAATGAATACATTTTGTCTCAAGGCCTAAAGATAGCAAAGTGGGGGAAAATAGATAGCGTGGGATGTTTCAGGATAATCAAGAAAGAGGAGTAAAAATAATACTAATACTACTACTACTAATAATAATAATAGTAAAGTTTATGTAAAGGTAGATAGATAGATAGTTAGATAGATCGGAAGATAGAGAGAGAGAGAGGGGTAGGTTTATTTTCAATTTGGTGTGGTCCATTCATTAGAAATTTCATTTTTTTTTTTTCGTCTTTCTACTTTCTTTTTTGTTCTAAAAATTGAAGTCATTGTAATATTCAGGAAATAAAAATAAATTATGTGACATATGAGCTATATATGTTATATTAGTTGAAGGGGACATAGCAGAAATAGACCAATGTTATGAATTTGGATGTGCCTCAAACATAAGTACAATTTATTTATCCGTCAAAACTCCCTCGTTATGTAAGCAAGGGATCCGATTTAGAATAGGTTTTATGTTGTTTAATCAGAGAAGAAATTAAGTTGTTACACTTCTTACAAGAGCCTTCAGAACTGGAGGGAGGAAGGAACGAAAATTGCTTCTAGTTATGAAAAAAGAAAAAGACAGAGAGAGAAACTGACTCAAATACTTACAACAATGCTAAATTTCATAAAGACCCCTAAATTTCTCGCTAACGGAGATTAAAGTCTACCACATATGAAGACGACCAGTCTTTCTCGCTGCCTTCAGTAAATTCTCATCCTGTGAGCATTAATCACAAGTCTTTGCCAGGGTCAAGACTATGGTCGAAGATATCGTCCAAATTGAGGGTTCTGAAGATCGAGCTCGAATACATGAAACTACAACGCTAAACCCATCGATTGCCAATGTATGCCTGTAGCCGACTGCTATTGCCGGTGCTGATGTTGCCTTTGTTGTTGTGGTTGTTCATGCAGAATTATGATCAGAATTATTCCATGCCGTCCCAACTAAAATTCTTTCTGCGTGCGATTTGAGGGAGATTTTGCTGCTATATCTGACGAATCGAAAGAACCCGTGATGTTGTTCCTTTCGAACATTGTAGCACATAAAAGTTTGATCACAGATGAAGGCAGCCCAAGCAGAATGTTTCCATTGTCTTTTAAACTTGCTCCTCTCACGCGTAGTATAGCTAAAACTAAATTCTATAATATCTCATTTGTTGCCTCAAAAACGAATTAAGTGTGCACGTTAGAGCCTTAGCAGCTGTAGTGTCAAACTGTGGAAATGAACTCTGAAGGCATACATTCTTTATATCATATTTAAATGCCATTAATTGTAGTTTAAGTTCAAAACGGTGACGCATTTTTTCTTAACTTCATTTACAGATGAGACGCGAGAACAAATATCACACTAACAAATATAACAATAATCTCTCGTCGGAGATTGTAAAGATGCTGATATCTCTATCAACTGTAAAATGGCTTAAATTTTGTTAACAACCTATACCACCAATATTCACGGATTCTCTATTTTGCTTTAAACTGTGTTTGTTTAATTTAAAAACTTAGAGATTCTCTTGAATAAAATTGTCTTGTGACAACCAATAACATACTAAACAAATTCTTAAAATGAAATATTGTTCCATTTTTCACCGGTTTCCTAACGTATTATTTCTGACAAGTTCTCTGCTATAAAACATAATTTATGGGTATATTTATTGTTATTTTAATCAAAATTGAACCAAGTTATTTCAACTTTTCCCTTAAATTATTTTTTACGATACACACTAGACAAAAATAAAAGCCGCGTACATTTTATACATACACATGTATAAGAGACACACGGCTTGAAGATGTAAAGTTGTTGTTAGTAGGAAAGATGGAATCATAACTTTGAACGCATAATGGTCCGTTGGCGCAAATGTTTCTTTCTAAATGTCATGCACATACATACGCCCATAAACAGACATAACATACATACAAATATATACATGTATGTATGTTTCCATCTATGCATGTATTTGTGTATATTCATATATAAATATATGTAAATATATTTATTTATACAAATGAATATATGCACTTATATACACAATTGTATAGGAATGCAAGAATGTGTAGGAAAGTGTACGTATTAACTCATACACATAATTATCTGGATATTTGCAATGCGTAGAAGAATATATATGATTACAAGTTTAAACATAGAGTGCAATTAATAGGTAGAAAGGAAGAAAACAAGAATTCTTCGCTGTAATGATCAGAACATACATACAGAAAGACATATGAAAATGTATACATACCCAGGTGAGTTTAGCACATTTGTATATGTATGTTTATAAGTGTATATATAAAAATAAATATATGTATTATGTATGTATGTATATACGTTTTTATATGTATGTGTATATATATATATGTGTGTGTGTGTGTATGTATGTAGGTATGTGTGTATATACGTATGTATGTGTGTGTATATGTGTGTATGTATTAATGCACGTATGTAAGTATACGTTTGTTTATCTGTATCTATGTATATTTGTATATATACACACATATATATATATATTTGCACACACATAGAGAAATCTATTCATCTAACTTGTAAATATAGGTATGTGTGTACGTGTTTCTGTGTTCGTGTGAGCGTGGCTCTGTGTGGTTGTGTGTGTCCGTGTGTGAAAGCTGAAAGATACAAAGACTAATTGAGGCTTGCAACCAAATGATCTATATATTTACAGACAGAGAAGAGAAAAGCTTAATCACGCATTTACACTGGAACATACCTACACAGACACGTCTCTCTACCTGTATGTATTTATGTACCGTATACAGATGTACATGTGTCCATATATGCGTGTGTGTTTTGCTGTTTTGAATGCGTGTGTGTGTGTGAATGTTCTGCTCAGCGACGATAAGTTACTGACAAGAGTAGATTTATGTCCACTGAAAATAATAAATAAAAGAAATGAAAAAATATATATATGTATAAAATATAGTAAAAAGCTAAAAGATCTCATTTAATTTTCACTCTCGAAATTGTAGCGACCATGTCAATTTATTTATTTCAATCCACTAATAAGAAACTAAAGGGGAAAACAATAATACAATAATATATAGACAAAAAGAGTGAAACAAATGAGAGGGAAAAACAGAACGAGAGGGAGTGGGAGAGAGAGAGAGAGAGAGATACAGAGACAGTGAAGTGAGTAGGAGAAAAAATAGTCAGTGAAATGACGAAGGGTGAAAAAACGAAAGGTAGAGGAGAAATAAATAAAACTTAATCAAGAAAATACAATGATGAATCGAAGAAGCGAATTTCGCTGCGGTGTATTCATACGTTAAGAAATGACAAAGTTTTAGCTGAACTGTAAAGTAATATCTCATTTAAATTGTTATATCATGAAAGCATATGGGCATATGTACGTATGCATATATATATGGGTATATGTGTATTTATGTGCGTTTATCGGTGTATGCACACACACACACACACACACACACACACACACACAC